>NW_027491898.1:600000-867963 GCF_021521415.1 Bidens hawaiensis | reverse complement strand
GATTATTCGAAATCACTGGCCTACCAAGTTTCTGTGTTGATGTACGCACGTATACAGAAGAAAAGAAGGTTTATAAGAATTAAGAACTTGATGGGGAAAACAAGTTTGGCAGTCGGTGGCGGCCGGCAATAGATAGACATGGAGGCTGCAAGTTGGGGTGGGGCTGGTGCAGCTGATGTAAAGAAAGAAGAATACATGGATGGGGTAGGGTTACTAAGCAAAGGGTAATACATATTTTACTTAGTGAAGTTGGGCTTTTCAATTAAGCCTAAATAGTGTATGAGTAGGGCCTGCCCAATTAGTTGACAACTCTTCAAGACGTTCAGCATGGTGTATGGATTTTAGAAGTTAGAACATAAAATTGTTGGTAACTTCAGGACTACTATTTATATTAAAGGACTATTTAATTGTTACATATTTAACATATATGCCGTTCAATAAAAAACAATATTTAACATAAAATCTAAACTTTTATTACTTTTCAACATATTAAATACTACATATAAATATTTATTTATTTATATTATATATGACGTCATCCGGGTCAATATCCGGTCCGACCTCCCGGGTCGTTCCGACCCGTGACCCGATAAGACGTCCGGATCGATGTCTGGTCCGGATCTGAAAACATTGGTTGATACCAAATCTAACCATCTTTGGAGGTTTTGAAATGATTCAGACCACATGTAAAACACAATCGTGCTAAACATGTATGTGTTTTTCCACCTCAAAGTTACCATGCTAAAACACAATAAACTGTTTTTTTTTATCAATACTATACTCGTTTTAAAGATAAAAAAAGATTGTTTTTATGATGTAATTTTATTAAAAAACAGCATCCAAGAAAATGAATACAGGGCTATTGCACCTCTAGTTTAGATGTGAACCTCTAGTTAATTTTGATTAAATCTAATTGAGAAACTAATTTATTCAATTTCATTCTTTGTTTCCCCTCCTCAGATCTAGCAATTTCGTGATTATTAATTTATTAGTATACTGATGCAGCTCCCCTTTGGTTATTCGGTCACTACTTTCTACCATCGAGTGATTTCCATTTACAATTGCCTATTTCAAATGAAGAAAGTAACTATAACACCCCGGTTCGGTTAGGGCTGACGTGTCACTCGATACGGTTATTATAAACATTAAAAACGTTTTCATTAAAGTCTTAACCCTAATTTTTAAAATCGCACAATGGTCCAAAAACATTAAATTAAAAGTTCTCGACAAAACGACACAAATAAAGTTGTTTTACTCAAAAGAAATTTTATTAAGTTCCTCGATTTCCTACTTCTAGCCTTTTACTTTTACTGTCTTATCACACATTCGATCAATCCCACCCTTCGATCATGGTTGGGGCTAACCATGCTGCACAACTCACCCGCCGGTAATCAAATCGAGTCGAATACGCGCGTAATAAATCTTAAAACCAATTGTCAAACAAATCAGCCCCAAATGGACCAAATTCCCATCTTAACCTTTTCATACATCATAATTATGTCACATGAGTTGATAGGGTTGACGGTTCCTTTTTACAACTCTCAATTTAACGTTTAAACGATAATTCGTGCACCGCCGACTCGATTGACCAATCACCAACCAAATCAGCCCCGAGTATCAAAAAAATAATTTTCCCACAGCTCTTAAACTCCCCTAGGGCCACGGAAACTGATTCGGTTGGTCATTCAATCGATTAACGCATCAAACTCAACAATTGCCAATTCTATACCCGGTAAACCCTAGTTTTCGTATCAAAATCAATCGACCGACCTAAACACCTTCAATGTATATGATTTTCACGTATGATGTACTACACATACCTAGGAGGATTTTGATGCAAAAACTTCACTCAAATCAGTCCCGGAAAAGCTCAATTGGACAGCCACCCGGTTAGCCTACAACAAGTCGTTTTTCGATCAATACGCGTAATTCAAAGGTCAATTAACGTGTAAGAGACATGGGGAATCATAAAACCGACCTGGAATTGAAGTTTTTACGGATCAAAGCTGGCTGGACAGAAGAATTTCGAGCAGGGGGGGTCTCTCTTCCGATCGGCCGCTAGAAAGGGTTTTAGGGTTAGGTTAATTTGTTTTATGATATAATAAAAATAGTTACATCCAAGTCCCTCCAAATTGAAGTGTAAGGCAAAATGGAAGGAAAAGTTAAGTTCTTTAACGTACTGGGATGACGTAAAGGCTTCCGAGAAACGTCGGTTAAGTCCCGAGAGTTATACATACTTTACACGCGCTAAATCATTAAACCGGAAGTTGACGAGTGTTACAATCCTAGTTAGAAATAAGCTAGTTAGAAATAAGGTACGGAAATGTAACAATATTTTTGTTCTAGATTGATATTTGGATCAGAGACAATAGTGTTTGTGTGGTTGATTTTCTAAACTCTGTAATTTGGAGGATAAAAAAGATTATTTGTTAAATGAAAGATTGATCAATTCGTTTTAGAGATGAAATTGGACAGGGGGAGTGGAGATCAAACAATACAACGCCTTTATATACTGTCTTTCGTCAGTTTCATTAGACTCTGTGGACATGTGGGATTGGGAATGTGGAGATGCTTTTATGGTTAAAGGTATTCGATCATACCTCGATTGGAGGGAATTATTTGAAGCTCATTGCTTGATGAGATAATATAAATTTGTCCTTGTGAAGGTGAATATTTGAGTTGGCGTTTGCTTCGGGATAGGCTTCCAAGTCTCTTAATGGCTATTAAGAGGCTACCTTTTAATGGTTCATAGCCTCTTAATGGTTAAGAGGTAGCCTCTATACCTTTTAATCATTCAGACTTAAGCCTACCTCTTAACCATTAAGAGGTAGCCTCTTAATGGCCATTAAGAAGCTAACAAACAGCCCCATAATCTAAGCTCAAAAGGCTTAGATGTTCCTTTCATGTTGTATCTGTTTTGTTCAAAGTCGATGGAGGTTTTAAACCATGTGTTCGAAGAATGTCAACAGGCCGTGTTAGTTTGGAATTCGATTGGTCAATGGTTGAAAATGGTAATCCCTTCAAACAAAAGTCCTAAAGTTTAACAGAACAATTGGTGGATTATTAGAAGAGCACGGAACGTGTCTGGTTATGGGTACCAAAATGATTTCAAAAATACCATTTTATCCGATTGTTCGTTGTCTATTTTATGGATTTCTTCTCGTAATTTCGTATAAATGTAATATGAATTACATAGAGTGACTTAAAAAACCTCACAATCATATATTTTGAACCGGGTTCTATATATAAATTGGTAAAATGATCACATGCTTTCTGAAGAGAAGAAAAGAATCTTATCATAAACCTTGGTTGTGGTGCCGTCTTATATTATAATTGGAAATTAAAGATGGAAGAAATTATCGACTTCTTTCAATCGGTGGATACACCAACACGTCACCGCCTCCAATACCGACGTCCTTTTCCGTACACGAATCTTTTTCCATTTTTTTCTCAACTCTTGCTTCTCCCTTTCATAATCGAATACACATGCTTATCTTTTTTTCTTTTTTCTATTTGTGCATCAAATCTACTGAAAAGAATAGTTAGAAAATATTATTTGATTGTTTGAATGTATGCCATATATAATACTACTTCCACTTCAATTTTTATTGAGTACTGACACTAAAATATGAAAATATGGTTGTTCAAAAATTTCGTGGCTTGTGACTTGAAAAAAACTTGAATTTACACGAGCTGGCTCGGCTCGTGGCTCGGTCTTGATTCAAACTCGTTAGCTAGCCCGTTGTCTTGTTTAGATTAAACCCTAAATTTTAATATATAATGATAATAGCCTACTAGATAAGAAAACAGTAATAATAATAATACATATATTATACAACTCGATCTTTAGAACATTATATATAAAAAAAATAACAATAAAACATAAAATGTTGAAAATACTCTAGTTCTTTTTTAACGGCTAATTTGGATCACTGACGAGCCAATGAATCACCAGCTCATCTCCATTCTCCGAGTACCAAAGACCACCCTCAGGATGAAACCCAACACATATGAGAAAACTCACTTGCCTAACTTGAAACCTTCTATATTTTGTCATAAGTGAGACTTGAACCCAAGACCTTCTTTTTTAAAATTGAAGTTTTTTAGTGTCTCACCTCTAAATTGTATAAATTCTTTAGTTATAAATTTTATATAAAATGTTGTTAAAAGTTATACTCGTCTTTTATATACCAATACCTGTAAAAAAAACATAAATAAATAAAATTTTAAAAATTAATAAAAAAATTAACGAGCTTAACTCGAGCTTTAAGCGAGCCATGTTTAAGTTTGATTTTTCAGCTTGATAAAGTTAACAAACAGAAGTTGAGCAGGCTCATTTAAGTTCGAGATCGAGCCTGAGCTCACATTGGCTCAGCTCGATTATAGCCCTATACTAAATTAATAAATGCTTCTGTATGTTACAATTTTTTTTTATGAAACTAATGTAAATTGTTTTCATTTATACAGCTTTATTAGATGCCTTATTGGTTTAGCACAAAGCCTCGTAAGAAACATGAATTATTGTTCACTATTTAATAAAGTTTATTTCCATAATTGTTTGCGGTGGAGGATGGGGAAAGGTAGTTAATAAAGTTTTTGACACTTTAGAATCTTTAATATCCGCCGTATGTTTGCTTATGAATATGAAATACGAATGTCTAATTGTCTATAGATTTGTGAAATTTTTATGTAAAATAATTGTGTGCTCCAACCGGCTCAACTGAAACGTCATGAAAACTCTCACATTTAGGATTCACTATTTTTGTTAAAACACAAATAAAAACTAATATGTGTAAAGAAAAATGAAATAAAGCAGTAATATAAAAGGCTGGGTTGTCTCCCGGTTACCGCTAGTTTTGTTAAGGTTTTTAGCCGAACCGTTACCTTATTTTGCATTTCTGACCTAAACGGATTAAAATTACTCTCAAAACAAAATTAAATTAAGTTCAGAACAAAATTAACATTCAAATCACTTGTGCTATTTTACTCTCATTTCATGTTCAAATCAAAATTGAATGTGATATCAGGGTCAATTGATGATTAGTACAAGATTTATATTGATTTTATTGATCAATTCTGGATCATAGTTCGGCAATTTAACGCCATGAATCTTCTATTTGTGTTCAGTTCAAAATTGGCATGATTTAACATCTTCCGATCCAAAAGTTTAGGTTAAAGATCAACGTAAAATACAAACTAAATCGAACTGATTCACGCAGATAGTTAATAGGATGGAAATGGAATTGAAGAAATTTACAATTTTGTCACCGCGCATTATTAAAATCGATGGTGTAAGAAGTCACGACGTGATGCTGATAAACCCTTATTGTATTAAATCTTTCACCTTTTTTTTTTGTAAGCCAAAGCTAGCTAGGTTATCAAAATTAGCAAAGATGCAACAGGTGACCGGGTTTCAACCCAGGAACCTGGTTAGGAGATTTGGAGCAAACCATCAGAGCATGACTTTAAACATGTTATCCAATTTACAATGCGACACTAGAAATGTCTCTAATTACATTGCGACACTAGAAATGTATTCCATTTACATTGTAATAGAAGTGTTCCCGATTACAATGGGGCACGAGAAATGTCTCCACTTATATTGTGTGTAACATTCTCAAAACTTTGAAAAAAATAATTTAACTATAAATATGCAGGGACTAAACTTGAAAATTGTGCAAGTTGACTCCTAGCGGACCACCGTGAAATCCCCAACGGTCCTTCGCGTAATGTCGAAGTCGGATCAACTGAGAGTGACACGTAGCATTGAGTCTCTTGTTGGCAAACTGTCGGCTGCGCCGCTAATGGTTCATCGCGACTGTCAAGTTATCTATTTCTTAAAGGGTTTGAAGCGTGTCGGGTGATGCATCAAATGGCGGCAGGATGGACCGCTGTGGACCCCCGACGGTTCGTTAGCGGACTAGGAAGTTAGCTATAAATGGCGAGACATGGTTGCATAATTGAAGAATTCACACATCCCATATCATTCCTATTACCTTGGAACTACACTAAGTGTTTAGATAAACGTGCCACGTGCTTCGTAAAGCATGCCATAACAATTCAAAGTTGTTATTCCGATCCCTCGAAGTTTGTGCCATCGAGTTGGAGTCGCGACGTTGTTCTGGGTCCTGACATATCATTCCCTGACACCTGACGTGTAGTAAAAGTGTTGCCCGATCATTTCCAAATTTGATAACCCAAAGTATTCGCGTTAAGGTGGGGGTGATGATTAAGTAAATTCATCATCTAGGTTTGACCCTAGTAAGATGTATAGTCTAACCTTGAAGTTTTAAAGCTAAAGGTTTTACATAAAACGATTTTGAATTGACAATATTTCTTCTAAAGATAGAAACATAAAATTTAAAAGATTGAACATTTCTTCTAATGAAAAAAACGTCAATATCAAAAGGAATGATTTTATCGACTAAAAGTCTAAATTAATATTTAAAACATTAAAAATATTTTATCAAGGTTTAAAACTATAAAGCCAAACATAGAGTGTCTGAAGCTAGATTGTACAACAATCTAGATAATTGATTAAACTATTATTTTGAACTATAGGTTTGAAATAATCATTGAGAGGTAGAGATTAGTTATAGAATGACCGAACTCAAAAAGGTGAACACACCCAACTCTTTTAAAGTATTTAATCGAGTCATTTAAACAAAGCCAAACAGTTTAGATGGGATTATTGATCCCTAAAGTTTAGGCAAGATATATGTTTGTCTGGATCCATACAAATGTGGTCACTTGGTAGGCATATCACGACACGCTTAGCATCATGTCTCTGCTCATTAAGCCGGTTTATAGGGTTGTTAGGGCTTGACTATGTGATATACTTGGTACGTGTCACACCCCAACCTAAGGCGAAAATGTCGGGGCGTGATCCAATTGCTCATAGCTCGAAGATACTATTATAATTATAAATGACAATATCTAATTAATTATTTTATTCAAATAATACACACAATAATCAAATACAACAAAACCATTCAAATAAATAAATATACAATCAATTAAATTTGAGTTTGTCTTCAATATAACCCTATGGTCTTTCTAAGTATCCATACTTCAACTTCAAGCAACCTGCATATGCGTAGAAAATGGAGTTTTGTCAACAAACATGTTGAGTGATTTTACCACCAAGTTTGGTGAAGATGATGAAATTATTATGCGGTGTTGGCTGCTATTTATATACTAGGGTTTCGTATTTAGCTTTTCATAATGACATTTAGCCCCTCATTAATTATCTTTAACTTTCATTAAAACATCGATCAGACTCCTTTTAATTTATTTAATATTACAAAACTTGGATGTTGCATTGGAACCACTTCTTTAGTTGTTGAGAAGTTTGTAAATCACGTTAAACTTCGTTACCTTTGCCTCATGTCTCCCCATTTTGGTGTTAACTTCTTGTTGGTACTATATTCCTTGTCCCATTCTTTTGAGAAATGTTAAGCAATGCGTTTCCAGATGTAGATGACTGATTATCACCGATCATGTGATTCGAACATGGTTTCTTCTTACAGAGTCCACTTTGTGGTTTGGCGAATAATTGTGAACATTGTTTTTTTCTTCTCCTTTTTTTACGATGCTATTTATATTTCATGAACAATTTCGGGTTGTTGTTGTTTGATTTTGAAAATTTGTTGATTCTAATCGGCGAATAACAAAAACGTAGGATCTAGTTGCGGGTATTAAACTTACGAGGTGGGATCATTCGGATTGAATGAGTTGTATTTGGCAAATATCAGTCCCAACTTAGCACTTGGTTGGTAGCGGTCCCAACTAAAGGTGTATTTGTTTCCAATGGTCCACGACTAACGAAATGTTAACTCCGTTAGTTTGATGCTTACAAGGCAAACCTAGTTGTCAAAAGTTGCTTACGTGACAGCTTGCATGGCATGTGGCTCTTTAAAAATATTTTCAAACTTGAGTTTCCAGTAAAGAACCCAAACCTTCCTATCACTATGCCGTCAGAACTATTGATAACTATTATTATAAGCATTAAAGAGGAATGTTTTTATCAATATCTTTGCTCTTAAAGCATTAAATAAAAAAGAAAAGAAAAAAAGCCAACTCCGGTTATAAAAACGCACGACCAACCTCCTTGTAATTCGCAACTCCATATTGATTATCAGTTTAGTATCATCAATCCTCTTTATCTCCACCCAACTCCCAAGAACGAACGAACTTACTTGCATTCGGTTGGTCTTCATGGCCTTGCTTTCTGATCTTGTCAACCTTAACCTCACTGATTCCACCTCTAAAATCATTGCAGAGTACATATGGTATTCTATTCTTCTCTACTGTATGTATTTTAATTTTAATTAATTCATCACCATACCATGCTTCATAGTTGTCTTAATAGTTTTGTTTTCCAAGTAATTTGGGGTGCTGAAAACCGGGATGAGCTTATTACCGGTACCAGCATGGGTACCGAAAGTTATTATAGTACGATATTTGAAGGTACATCAAGACAGATTAGTACCGGTGATGTTGAGAGTATTGATCCCGAAAAATGCAAAAAGCGAATTGGTACCGAAAATACTGATACGAGGGGTACAACAACATTTGCTGATCCCTAGTTGAAAATTATAAAACTATTAATAATAATAATCATTGGTTCTTGAGCTCCTCTGTTCTTGGTCCTGTAATAAAAAATGAAAAGTGTTAAATTAATACTTTTGTGTACGGAACCAGTCAAAGAATCCAAGACTATGCTTACTAAATTAGTCTTATAATCTTTGAGATCATAATATTAAGGGATTAAATATAATCTAAAGAATTTATGTTTAATCCCAATTAATTTTTTATGTTAAAAAAAATAATTTCTTGTGTTATTTAACATCTTATTATAACTAGCGACTTTTGGTGTAAACAGGATTGGTGGATCAGGCATGGATGTTAGAAGCAAAGCAAGAGTAATTAAATCTGTCATTCATGGTTATTATAATTTATAACCAATGATTTATTTAAGCTTTATTCATTTATTTAAACTCAATTTATTTGTGTTTTTTAGACACTTTCGGGTCCGGTGGATGATCCGAAGAAGCTACCAAAGTGGAACTTTGATGGGTCCAGCACAGGGCAAGCACCTGGGGAAGATAGTGAAGTTATTTTATAGTGCGTACACTTTTTATTTTAACTTTAAATTTAAATAATCACCAAAAGTTAGAATATATTTAATTTTGTTTTTTGGACTAATATTGTGGATTTGATTGACGAATAAAACAGCCCTCAAGCCATTTTCAAGGATCCCTTCAGAAGGGGCAACAACATATTGGTAAATTTTCAAGAATTTCTATATATTATTTGTATATTTTATACCAACGCAAAACGGGCAGATCGGGTGGGGTAACGGGTCGTTACCGGGTTGGGTCAAAATGGGGTGGGTTCGACTAGGGTTCTTAGCGGCTGGAAATTGGACGGTTTGGATTGCATTTCTGAACCAAGCCGGTAGATACAGTTTTGGGAAAACTAAACCGTCCCGGCCGGAATAGTTGGGTTGGCCGGGCCCACGATTTTTTTTTCTTTTCCTTTTTTAAACATGAGTTCTAACATTTTAGCTTCAAAAGTTTACGGAAATGTTAGGTTTAAAAAGTAAACCTTTTACTTTTTGATTATTCAAAGTTTTACTATAAATAAGAAAAAGTTTAATAAGCATGAAATATGGTAAATTAGTACCACACTTGGATAGAGCCCGTCTGATAGACGGGTAATTAAAAAATAAAACAAAAAAGTTAAATTTAATAATATACATAATAACATATCTTACGGATTCATAAGACAAATAATTTTCTAAAATACATAGATTAGTAAGAACAATTTGTATTTGTATTTTAAAAGAAGTTAAAATGGAAAGTTGTGAATAACTGAATATATACCAATTAAGATAGAGAGAAGGATAACATCAATTCATTCTAGTTGAGTTGGTAAGCCACACACATTTAAAAATAAGGTTGTGAGTTTGATTCTCATCAACAAAGTATTTTTGATTTTATTATTCATAAAGGGGAATTGTAAAAATGGAAACTCTTAAAAAGTATACCTTTTAGTTTTTGATTATTAAAAGTTTTACTATAAATAAGAAAAAAGTTTAATAAGCATGAAATAAGGTAAATTAGTACCACACTAGGATAATAAAGGGAGAATTGTAAAAATGGAAACTCTTAAAAAGGAAACCTTTACTTTTTGATTATTAAAAGTTTTACTATAAATAAGAAAAAGTTTAATAAGCATGAAATAGGTTAATTAGTACCACACTAGGATAGAGCGCGTCTGATAGACGAATGATTAAAAAATAAAACAAAAAGTTAAATTTAATAATATACATAATAACATATCTTACTGATTCATAAGATATAAATAATTTCCTAAAATACATAGACTAGTAAGAATAATTTGTATTTGTATTTTAAAAGAAGTTAAAATGAAAAGTTATGAATATATACTAATTAAGAAAAAGAGAAGGATAACATTAATTCATCCTATTATAATTATTTAGTTTCTATACATGGAAAAGTTACATTATTATTTTAAAGTTATATATATTAAAAAATTATGTTTTTATTATTCAAGCTGGTTACAAACACTAAACCGTGATAATAAAGCATGTTTGGGATTGAGTTTGAAACACCTTATTGACTTATTGGTTTTTTCAAAAAGCTAATAAGTTAAAAGGTGTTTTGACCATTACAAAAATCCTTTTTATTTTAGATTTTTGAAGGGTCAAAAATCTGTTTTCTAAAACTCAAATCCTGATATTTCAAAATGGCTTTTTAAAAAAGCCAATAAGACAATAAGCTATTTTCAAATTCAATCCCAAGCATGAAGAATGCTTTCGTAACAGCTTAAAGGTTTTTGAACACCCTTAGTTTCGACCAAAGTGGGTACGCGCCATAACGGATGGTCAGATGGTTTTAAAAAGTGGTGAATTTGGTTTGGGTTTGAACTGTTCTGTCCAAAACTATAAGTGCCTTGTGATTGCAGCTCTGTACCAGATTAATAAAATTGACGTATTATTATTATAGGTGATGTGTGATGCTTACACTCCAGCCGGTGAGCCAATCCCGACTAACAAAAGGTATGCTGCAGCTAAGATCTTCAGCCACCCGGACGTCGAAAAGGAGGTTCCATGGTACTTTCCAAAAGTGTCTTTTTTTTTTTTTAATAATTTACTTTAAAAGAATGTAATTGAACTCAATATTCAATGTTTTCCTTATTAATAATAGGTATGGAATTGAGCAAGAATACACCTTGTTGCAGAAAGATATCAACTGGCCTCTTGGTTGGCCTCAAGGTGGTTTCCCTGGTCCACAGGTAATCAAATCAATCATCTTGTTCATAAATGCAAATAGCATGATCAAGTTTTAACTATAAATATTATTTCATTTTAGGGGCCATATTATTGTGGTATTGGTGCTGATAAAGCTTTTGGTCGCGATATTGTTGACGCTCATTATAAGGCATGTCTTTATGCTGGCATCAACATTAGTGGAATCAATGGTGAAGTTATGCCCGGACAGGTAATTCTTTTAAAATGTTTGACCCGGACCCGACTGTTTATTTTCTATTCGCAACCTTATAAATTACAAAAAGCTACTTGATTGTTATATAGTGGGAATTTCAAGTTGGACCGGCTGTAGGTATCTCTGCTGGTGATGAACTTTGGGTGGCTCGTTACATTCTTGAGGTATTGTGAATCTACTATTTGTTTTCGTTTTATTAATGCTTACCTTGTTGGAATAATAATCAAGCCTTTGTTATCCTAAGTTTATTGTATTATTAATTAAATCCTAAGTTTATTTATTTGTTAATTAGGTTAGTTGAATGATAGTTAAGGGTATTTATTATAGTTAGTTATTTGGTAGCCACATAACTATCACCCTTGTTAGGATATACATAGTTCGATTAAGAATCTTGACATCGAGGTTTTGTTTTGTTCAGAGGATAACCGAGATTGCTGGAGTGGTGGTTTCATTTGACCCCAAGCCGATTCCGGTCAGTTTTGTTTCAATTTTTTAATTTAAACCATGCTAATGATGTAAAATCTTGAACAGGGTGACTGGAACGGTGCTGGTGCGCACACAAACTATAGGTAAATCAGTATTTTAGATTTACTTAAAGCATGTTTTCTCTGTTTATTCTAATAATAAATTCGTAACCAATTAACAATAATCTTTTAGCACAAAGTCCATGAGGGAAGAAGGCGGGTATGAGGTGATCAAGAAAGCTATTGAGAAGATGGGTTTGAGGCACAAAGAACATATTGCAGCATACGGTGACGGGAATGAGCGTCGGCTTACGGGGCGTCATGAAACCGCTGACATCAACACCTTTATATGGGTACACCATGTCACATAAACAGTTATATTATATAATTTCAATAGTTTGTTTGATATTGTATTTTAATTGTTTGTGTAGGGTGTTGCGAATCGTGGCGCGTCTATTCGTGTGGGGCGTGACACGGAGAAAGAAGGCAAAGGGTATTTTGAGGACCGAAGGCCTTCGTCTAACATGGATCCGTATGTGGTGACCTCCATGATTGCTGAGACCACCATTCTGTGGAACAAATAATGAGTTTGGATGATGAAAGTTATGAAGCCTGTTTTGGAGGAAGATTTGAGAACTGATTTACTTGATGATATTAGGGGACAATCCTTTTATTAATTTCTACTTCAACTTCATGTGTTATGTGAACTACTACTGGATTTTTCCCTTGGTCATGGGTGTATTGTTGACATGCGTATTCTAATAATAAGGTTGAAGGATTGATTTATATGATTTTATTCGTATAAAGATGGCAAAGAATGGGAGGGTTGTGGGTTGGGCCAAAAAGTGTTTCTGGTATCAAATATTTGACCGACAAATAAAATCTTCCTGCTCTAATAAAATAAAACACTACTTTATTTTGTCACTTATTAAGTTTTTATCCCTTATCGCTTTTTTTAACCCATATTCAATAAAGTGGTATTTATTTCGGGTTAACCCGCCCACACAATGATTTCCGGATCCATATATTATTAATCCATTTATTTTCATTCAACACACACCCCTCTCAAATAACAAACCCTATGTTCCCAACCCTGCTATTAGTTCGCCGCCATTCATCCCCACCGCTGCTATCGATTCAGACCTACAGGACCGTTCATCCCCACCGCCGTCTCCTGTTTTCCATTGTTCCTTACTATTAGGTAATTTTACACTTCCCTGTTTTAGATCCATCAATTTGCAAGTTTTATTAGTTTTAAATTGTTGCATAGTTTAGGTCAGATATAGATTAGGTGAACGGGGGCGAAATCTAACTCAATGGAGCATATTAGGATTTTAAGGTTTTAGATTATGTAAAACTGTTATTTTGTTATGTTTATTAGTTTCTAACTGAATAGATATTTATTTATATATTTAAGCTACTAGGTGCCACCGTTAATTTCAAGCAATACTCCTGTAGTTATAAGCACACTCAAATTTGGGATAATGCTGGTCAATAAAGGTTCCTTTTTTCTATTTGGTTATTTACATTTGCTATTACTCCATTGATGTTAGGTAGGTTTCTCCATTAATTTCTGATAAAACTGCTATAGTTGTAAGCCGCTCATTTCTCTGAAGCTAAGATCTGGTATTATCACTTTTGTCTTTTTCTTTAATGATAAATTCGCAAATTTTGACACATAAGTTGTTTGTTTATAGGTTATGGCTTTAAAATAAAGAGGTATTAAACCTGCATATCACTCTGCTGTTCAAACTAACACAAGTGCAAAAAAGAAAAGAAGGCTGAAAGTGGTTGTTATGATTTTCTCTAATGACTCATGAGAAAGCATGCTTTGTTCATAACAGGTAAAGATTAAACATTTAATTTTTTTTTGTCATGGTATGATTTGTTATCTTGAGCATGATAATAATATAAATAATGTGCTAATGTTGTTACATGCGCTTGGTATTTGAAGACCTTAAAGGGTATAGTAGTCGTTTCACATTTTGTAAGTATCTTCTATGTAATCTGGTGACACTAGCGGTTTCTGTGACATTTGTTTATATGAGTTTGACAAAAATAAAAGTAGATAAATTTTAAGAATAATATGATTTCGGATATGATGTTTTATGAGTTTGGATATCTGTCTTTTATGATAGTTAACTGGCATGATCTATACACGTTTGCACATGAAGCTAATGTAGCAATGATATTAACTAAATTTCCACAACATTTTATGAATTTCTTTCAGTTATTTATTGATCGTAATTCTGTCGACCGGATTGGAAATATAACGCCCGGTACAATGTTACTTTTCAAAAGTTAGTATTTACATTTTCTCTTATTTAGTTGCAAAATTAATTTATCTTTTTTTCATATCGGAATTGCGCTATAGGCACTGTTGTTGATTCAAAGATCTGCCATCCTACCGAGTTTGATTTTTATTTGTGCAGCCATCTCGGAATTCAGGTTTTTATACACACACATATAACTGAAATATTTATAAAGTTTCTAAATTTTAAATTTTATTTAAACCAGAAAGAAGGCTTACTAAACCACAAGCTTGTGCTAAAAGTTGGTGTTCCTATTATGCTCATTAGAAACCTTAACCAGAAAGAAGGCTTATGTAACGTTACTCGACAACAAATTATATCTTTAGGTACTCGTGTAGTTGAAACAAAAATTATTTCTAGAACTAACATTGGATATACAGTTTTGATCCATAGATTACCACTGACTCCAACAGACAATAAAATAGCATATAAATTTCAAAGACGACAGTTTCTCCTTGCATTATGTTTTGCGATGACCATAAACAAAAGCAAAGGCCAATCATTATCTAGGGTTGGTTTGTACTTGAAAGAACTCGTGTTCTCACATGGACAACTAGATGTCGCCTTGTCAAGAGTTACAAGCAGGTATGTGCTAAAGATTCTGATTCTTGATAAACAAGGTAATCTGACCAATAAAACCAACCACAAATGTAGTGTACGAGAAAATTTTTTCTTATTTGTAAAACACTTGCGTAATGTTTGTTTTGTAATTCCTATAACTTTAATATAAGTTGTAATTGTATTAACAATATATGATAATTGTGTTACTGATTGTATTTTGCTTAATGTTTAAATATTATAATTTTATTAATTCCCTATGTAATACACGGGTCTCAAACTAGCTCTATTATATGGTGTTAGGGTATATGGATACGAAAGCAACATCACATAATCATGATCAAACACATAATATAATTAGACTAAAGTAATCGTTGTTTCTATATATATATGGATTGTAATGATCATAAAAATATTAATTAGTTTTCCTTGAAAGTTATTGTGAATAAAAGTTGATTATATAAATGTTGATTATTCCTTTTTGGATAGTGATCGTAAGGCTTAAAAGATTTTCTTTGGAGTATTCTTTTTGACATATCTAAAACCATATTTTGATGAATAAAATTATTGTATAACTTGGGGTTTTCAATGGTTTTGAGTGGAACTTGTTTTTTTAGAATTTTCATCTACTTTTGTTTCTTCAATCGTTTGAACACGCGTAATTGTCTTAATAATTAATAATTTACTTCATTTAATTATTAATAATATCTAATGTTATATTCAAACTCGTCTAATAGTTTAAATTACTATTTTATCAATTTATGTTATCACATTATTATACTGCATAGCTAGACTAGAAATGTTATCATGATGTTTCGTACGTCCATCGTGTTTGTTATATTTTTGGTATTCCTGTTTATTTATATAGATGAACCAGGCTCATATTTTGTGTTTAGTGCGAGTGGGTTATTTAGCTATGGTATCGGGTTTATATATTGGGCTGCAAACATTTGTATCGGGTTTAGTTATATCAATTGAGCTGCAAACATTTGTAACAGGGCTTTATTTATTTATTTTTTTATTTTGGCTCCATCATGATATGTTTCATATTTTGGTATTTAGTTTTAAATGTCTTTTTATGTGTGATATTGAATAGGGTAGTGTTTAATAAATATTGAAAATGTATATTGTTAGTGGCAGTATATATGTAACAGTGGTGGACCCAGAAAATTTTTTCACAGGGGTCGGAATACCTTTTGGTTGGTACTCAATAGACAATCAGTTTGAAAAAAAATTCAATCCGGTTTGGCCATTCGAGTCGGGCTAAATTGGTATGTAAATTTTTTCGGTGCGGTTTGGTGATCCGGCCATGCCAATTCAGACGGGGACATATATAAAATAAGATAATTAAACAAAATATCATATAATTAAAAAAATATATGAAACATAATATAAACAACTAAATATTACTTCTTGTCGTGACTATATGCACTTTAACTTAGAAACACAGTCTTCTTCTCCTTGTTATTTCTTAATAAAGCTAGTAAAAAAGCTCACTATTCACTTTTTTTGTCTTCACTTTCTTAACTTTCATTGCCCATTATTATTTTTTTTCATAGGAATGGAAATTTACTATTATCTTCTTCTAAAGAAAATATATATATATCGTTTGCCAAAGTAAAAGAATATAAAAGAACAGCTAGTGTGTTTATCAACACAACATAGGAAAAGAGAAGTGTGTTTATCAATTTACATTATTTAATATGGAAAAAGTAAACAACTAACAATAGTAGTGATGATATATCTTTCTGACATTTAGTGTACAAGATACTTACTTTTTCACCTCCTAAATTTTAATACTCATTTTTAAATATTAACCTTCATCTTCTTCTATAAACCTGCACCCACCTCCGGCAACTTCCACGTACACCCGGAAAATTTCAGGTAACTCCAAATTCAATCATTTCTTTTCATCTTACATTCTCACTAGTTTCATAGGGTCGGAGTCAAAATTTTACAGGGGTCGATCAAAATTTTAACACATATATAATACTAAAAAGGATTTTTTCACAAGGGTCGGCCGACCCCGTACGACTAACGTAGGTCCGCCTGTTCCACTCGGTGCGAGGTTGATGACTCAACTCACACAACCGTAACAAGTCAGGTTACAGCCTGCATTTTTCACTCCATGCCACTCATTCAATCAAGATTCATGCTTCAAGCCTAAAAAGTAAAAACAAAAGCTATGATTTAACAAGAAAAGTTAACTAGGTTAGGGCAAAGGACGTAATGTGATAGAGTTTTTAACGTAAATGATGTTTTCTACACATGACCAAAATACCCTCATGTGTCTTGCACGTGACCAGATTTAACAAGAAAAGTTAACTAGGTTAGGGCCAAAGACATAATGTTTTTAAACATAAAGGACGTTTTCTGTCATTTCTTTTACTAAAGGACGTTCATTGAAAAACGATCAAACATAAAGGACATCTTTTGCTATTCTGTCAAAAAAAATATGAGTTTTATGGAGATGTTGTAGCTCAGTTTTGATGTTGTTTGCCGGAGATAAAGGTCTGTCATGGTGGGTGGGTTTCTACAACGGTTGTGGTAGGCGTGGGTGGGGCAGGGTAAGGATGAAAAAGATGAAGTGGAAGATGGTGAGTACCATCTATTAGTTAGTGAATTCTATTATTTTTTTAAATATATATATATATATACAATTTTGCCTCTGAGTTAACGTAAAAAAACTAACAGAGTTAGCAATTTGGACGATATTGACAACGATTGGGAAGTCTGAATAGTTCAATTGCAAAAAACAAACCTTTTGAACAAAATTCGCAAAATTAAATAAACCTTAGAGACGATTTTAATACTTTACTCCTTGGATTTAAATGGTTCTGTCTAATAATTTTCAACTTAATGTAAGTAACTTGATGAGTAAAGATAATGTCCATATTGGGATTGGTTATTTTAGCCTACTTATAACTTATTAACTTATTAAAAAGTAATAAGGTGTTTGAGTTTACTTTTGGTGTAAGAGTGATAATTTAATAAGTTATACTTTTGTAACTTATTGAAAAGTTATAAGGAGTTTTCATAAGAAATCCCAAACACCACCGAAACTTTCAACTCAAACTTTGACTTCTTTAAAATGGGGATCATTAGACTTCGTACTTATTTGGCACGTCTGGGATTGAGTTTGAAAAATGTTTATTGGCTTATTGGTGTTTTCAAAAAGCCAATAGTTTAAAATGTGTTTGGCAATCACAAAAATCTTTCCTATTTTAGTTTTTTGAAAAGGTTAAAAAGCATTTTTCCAAAAGCCCCAAATCCTACCTTTTCAAAATGGCTTTTTGAAAAAGCTTATAAGCTAATAAACATTTTTCAAACTCAATCCCAAACACCTGTTGCGGCTGTGTTTAAAAAGACGATGTCGCACTGTCACCCGTAACACCTGCTGCAAAACCAATGCATCCAAAAAGACCACATGATCACAAACCGATAGGTACAGTCCTGTTTCAGCTTTACTTAAACTACAAATAACCAAATACCTTATTACTAACTCAACAGATGCAGAAGAGAGCAACAAGAAAGCAAAGTGATAACCACATGACACCACTCTTTTGTAAAATTACCATTGTTATGTACGCAGGGAACCACCAAAACTGTGATCGATCTTTTGTAACTATGGTAGTAAACAAAATAGCTAACAAAACTAACTTATCCTTTGTACATTGCTGCAGCTGCTGCAAGCAAATGGCCTGCTATTTCTTCTCATTTGCAACAGTCCCCGATACGATGAGTATTAATTAAACAAAAAAACCTTAGTAAGTAGTTTACAAACTTCATACATATTCTTAAAACGACGAACATAATTTATACAATGACTTCAAATATTAACATAAATAACCACATGTACATATATAACATATAATTTCATATAATTACAGAATATACAAACAATTTATTCAATATACTTCATAGAGTTAATGGCAAATGCTGGATCAATAGAGCTTACTGAACGATTTTCATAAAACTTTCAAACCTGTCATCTTCAACAACATTTATCTTCAAGTTAAAAAGATCGCTTTGATACTCCATCCACAGATACGACGTCTCCTCGTCACATATCACCTCTTCTAACTGCGACAATTTGCTAATAGCCACCGGCAATTCTTGCAACCCACTACAACCATCCATTTTAAGTACTCTCAATCCACCTAGTTCACCAATTTCTTCAGGCAGTAAAGCTATACTCAGACAATCAGATATATCGATGAACCTCAGATTGCGTAAACTTGCAATAGATTTTGGTAATTCTTTCAGCTTTGTGCAGCAATGAAGCCTCAAGATTTCAAGATTTAGCAAACTCCCTAGCCCTTTCGGAAGAACATCGAGCTCTTGGCAGTTGGTGATGCTGAGCTTCTGTAGATGAACAAGATTACATAGTTCTGATGGTAGTTCTGTCAGATCATAACACAAATCAATTTCAAGATCGGTGATATTTGATTGTATGTATGGCGCCTCAGTTGTAGAACTCATCAAAGCATTGCCGATTTCACACATAACAAACGAAAGTTTCCTTAAATTCCTCAATGCAAAGATTGGATAAAGAGAGGAAACCAAAACGTGTTCGAATCTGATTGTTCTTAGGTTGGATAGACACTTGATCAACGAAAGATTGTGTAGCTGAGAAGGATAGTCATTGTAGCATGTAATACTTAAAACCGTCAATTGGACCATTCTTCTAATGAACTCGGCTAGTGTGTATTTTTTACTCCTTATATTTAATGTAAGTACTTCAACTTTAGGTGCTTGTAGATCATACCAATTTGCCATATATAATACTACTTCCACTTCAATTTTTATTGAGTACTGACACTAAAATATGAAAATATGGTTGTTCAAAAATTTCGTGGCTTGTGACTTGAAAAAAACTTGAATTTACACGAGCTGGCTCGGCTCGTGGCTCGGTCTTGATTCAAACTCGTTAGCTAGCCCGTTGTCTTGTTTAGATTAAACCCTAAATTTTAATATATAATGATAATAGCCTACTAGATAAGAAAACAGTAATAATAATAATACATATATTATACAACTCGATCTTTAGAACATTATATATAAAAAAATAACAATAAAACATAAAATGTTGAAAATACTCTAGTTCTTTTTTAACGGCTAATTTGGATCACTGACGAGCCAATGAATCACCAGCTCATCTCCATTCTCCGAGTACCAAAGACCACCCTCAGGATGAAACCCAACACATATGAGAAAACTCACTTGCCTAACTTGAAACCTTCTATATTTTGTCATAAGTGAGACTTGAACCCAAGACCTTCTTTTTTAAAATTGAAGTTTTTTAGTGTCTCACCTCAAAATTGTATAAATTCTTTAGTTATAAATTTTATATAAAATGTTGTTAAAAGTTATACTCGTCTTTTATATACCAATACCTGTAAAAAAACATAAATAAATAAAATTTTAAAAATTAATAAAAAAATTAACGAGCTTAACTCGAGCTTTAAGCGAGCCATGTTTAAGTTTGATTTTTCAGCTTGATAAAGTTAACAAACAGAAGTTGAGCAGGCTCATTTAAGTTCGAGATCGAGCCTGAGCTCACATTGGCTCAGCTCGATTATAGCCCTATACTAAATTAATAAATGCTTCTGTATGTTACAATTTTTTTTTATGAAACTAATGTAAATTGTTTTCATTTATACAGCTTTATTAGATGCCTTATTGGTTTAGCACAAAGCCTCGTAAGAAACATGAATTATTGTTCACTATTTAATAAAGTTTATTTCCATAATTGTTTGCGGTGGAGGATGGGGAAAGGTAGTTAATAAAGTTTTTGACACTTTAGAATCTTTAATATCCGCCGTATGTTTGCTTATGAATATGAAATACGAATGTCTAATTGTCTATAGATTTGTGAAATTTTTATGTAAAATAATTGTGTGCTCCAACCGGCTCAACTGAAACGTCATGAAAACTCTCACATTTAGGATTCACTATTTTTGTTAAAACACAAATAAAAACTAATATGTGTAAAGAAAAATGAAATAAAGCAGTAATATAAAAGGCTGGGTTGTCTCCCGGTTACCGCTAGTTTTGTTAAGGTTTTTAGCCGAACCGTTACCTTATTTTGCATTTCTGACCTAAACGGATTAAAATTACTCTCAAAACAAAATTAAATTAAGTTCAGAACAAAATTAACATTCAAATCACTTGTGCTATTTTACTCTCATTTCATGTTCAAATCAAAATTGAATGTGATATCAGGGTCAATTGATGATTAGTACAAGATTTATATTGATTTTATTGATCAATTCTGGATCATAGTTCGGCAATTTAACGCCATGAATCTTCTATTTGTGTTCAGTTCAAAATTGGCATGATTTAACATCTTCCGATCCAAAAGTTTAGGTTAAAGATCAACGTAAAATGCAAACTAAATCGAACTGATTCACGCAGATAGTTAATAGGATGGAAATGGAATTGAAGAAATTTACAATTTTGTCACCGCGCATTATTAAAATCGATGGTGTAAGAAGTCACGACGTGATGCTGATAAACCCTTATTGTATTAAATCTTTCACCTTTTTTTTTGTAAGCCAAAGCTAGCTAGGTTATCAAAATTAGCAAAGATGCAACAGGTGACCGGGTTTCAACCCAGGAACCTGGTTAGGAGATTTGGAGCAAACCATCAGAGCATGACTTTAAACATGTTATCCAATTTACAATGCGACACTAGAAATGTCTCTAATTACATTGCGACACTAGAAATGTATTCCATTTACATTGTAATAGAAGTGTTCCCGATTACAATGGGGCACGAGAAATGTCTCCACTTATATTGTGTGTAACATTCTCAAAACTTTGAAAAAAATAATTAAACTATAAATATGCAGGGACTAAACTTGAAAATTGTGCAAGTTGACTCCTAGCGGACCACCGTGAAATCCCCAACGGTCCTTCGCGTAATGTCGAAGTCGGATCAACTGAGAGTGACACGTAGCATTGAGTCTCTTGTTGGCAAACTGTCGGCTGCGCCGCTAATGGTTCATCGCGACTGTCAAGTTATCTATTTCTTAAAGGGTTTGAAGCGTGTCGGGTGATGCATCAAATGGCGGCAGGATGGACCGCTGTGGACCCCCGACGGTTCGTTAGCGGACTAGGAAGTTAGCTATAAATGGCGAGACATGGTTGCATAATTGAAGAATTCACACATCCCATATCATTCCTATTACCTTGGAACTACACTAAGTGTTTAGATAAACGTGCCACGTGCTTCGTAAAGCATGCCATAACAATTCAAAGTTGTTATTCCGATCCCTCGAAGTTTGTGCCATCGAGTTGGAGTCGCGACGTTGTTCTGGGTCCTGACATATCATTCCCTGACACCTGACGTGTAGTAAAAGTGTTGCCCGATCATTTCCAAATTTGATAACCCAAAGTATTCGCGTTAAGGTGGGGGTGATGATTAAGTAAATTCATCATCTAGGTTTGACCCTAGTAAGATGTATAGTCTAACCTTGAAGTTTTAAAGCTAAAGGTTTTACATAAAACGATTTTGAATTGACAATATTTCTTCTAAAGATAGAAACATAAAATTTAAAAGATTGAACATTTCTTCTAATGAAAAAAACGTCAATATCAAAAGGAATGATTTTATCGACTAAAAGTCTAAATTAATATTTAAAACATTAAAAATATTTTATCAAGGTTTAAAACTATAAAGCCAAACATAGAGTGTCTGAAGCTAGATTGTACAACAATCTAGATAATTGATTAAACTATTATTTTGAACTATAGGTTTGAAATAATCATTGAGAGGTAGAGATTAGTTATAGAATGACCGAACTCAAAAAGGTGAACACACCCAACTCTTTTAAAGTATTTAATCGAGTCATTTAAACAAAGCCAAACAGTTTAGATGGGATTATTGATCCCTAAAGTTTAGGCAAGATATATGTTTGTCTGGATCCATACAAATGTGGTCACTTGGTAGGCATATCACGACACGCTTAGCATCATGTCTCTGCTCATTAAGCCGGTTTATAGGGTTGTTAGGGCTTGACTATGTGATATACTTGGTACGTGTCACACCCCAACCTAAGGCGAAAATGTCGGGGCGTGATCCAATTGCTCATAGCTCGAAGATACTATTATAATTATAAATGACAATATCTAATTAATTATTTTATTCAAATAATACACACAATAATCAAATACAACAAAACCATTCAAATAAATAAATATACAATCAATTAAATTTGAGTTTGTCTTCAATATAACCCTATGGTCTTTCTAAGTATCCATACTTCAACTTCAAGCAACCTGCATATGCGTAGAAAATGGAGTTTTGTCAACAAACATGTTGAGTGATTTTACCACCAAGTTTGGTGAAGATGATGAAATTATTATGCGGTGTTGGCTGCTATTTATATACTAGGGTTTCGTATTTAGCTTTTCATAATGACATTTAGCCCCTCATTAATTATCTTTAACTTTCATTAAAACATCGATCAGACTCCTTTTAATTTATTTAATATTACAAAACTTGGATGTTGCATTGGAACCACTTCTTTAGTTGTTGAGAAGTTTGTAAATCACGTTAAACTTCGTTACCTTTGCCTCATGTCTCCCCATTTTGGTGTTAACTTCTTGTTGGTACTATATTCCTTGTCCCATTCTTTTGAGAAATGTTAAGCAATGCGTTTCCAGATGTAGATGACTGATTATCACCGATCATGTGATTCGAACATGGTTTCTTCTTACAGAGTCCACTTTGTGGTTTGGCGAATAATTGTGAACATTGTTTTTTTCTTCTCCTTTTTTTACGATGCTATTTATATTTCATGAACAATTTCGGGTTGTTGTTGTTTGATTTTGAAAATTTGTTGATTCTAATCGGCGAATAACAAAAACGTAGGATCTAGTTGCGGGTATTAAACTTACGAGGTGGGATCATTCGGATTGAATGAGTTGTATTTGGCAAATATCAGTCCCAACTTAGCACTTGGTTGGTAGCGGTCCCAACTAAAGGTGTATTTGTTTCCAATGGTCCACGACTAACGAAATGTTAACTCCGTTAGTTTGATGCTTACAAGGCAAACCTAGTTGTCAAAAGTTGCTTACGTGACAGCTTGCATGGCATGTGGCTCTTTAAAAATATTTTCAAACTTGAGTTTCCAGTAAAGAACCCAAACCTTCCTATCACTATGCCGTCAGAACTATTGATAACTATTATTATAAGCATTAAAGAGGAATGTTTTTATCAATATCTTTGCTCTTAAAGCATTAAATAAAAAAGAAAAGAAAAAAAGCCAACTCCGGTTATAAAAACGCACGACCAACCTCCTTGTAATTCGCAACTCCATATTGATTATCAGTTTAGTATCATCAATCCTCTTTATCTCCACCCAACTCCCAAGAACGAACGAACTTACTTGCATTCGGTTGGTCTTCATGGCCTTGCTTTCTGATCTTGTCAACCTTAACCTCACTGATTCCACCTCTAAAATCATTGCAGAGTACATATGGTATTCTATTCTTCTCTACTGTATGTATTTTAATTTTAATTAATTCATCACCATACCATGCTTCATAGTTGTCTTAATAGTTTTGTTTTCCAAGTAATTTGGGGTGCTGAAAACCGGGATGAGCTTATTACCGGTACCAGCATGGGTACCGAAAGTTATTATAGTACGATATTTGAAGGTACATCAAGACAGATTAGTACCGGTGATGTTGAGAGTATTGATCCCGAAAAATGCAAAAAGCGAATTGGTACCGAAAATACTGATACGAGGGGTACAACAACATTTGCTGATCCCTAGTTGAAAATTATAAAACTATTAATAATAATAATCATTGGTTCTTGAGCTCCTCTGTTCTTGGTCCTGTAATAAAAAATGAAAAGTGTTAAATTAATACTTTTGTGTACGGAACCAGTCAAAGAATCCAAGACTATGCTTACTAAATTAGTCTTATAATCTTTGAGATCATAATATTAAGGGATTAAATATAATCTAAAGAATTTATGTTTAATCCCAATTAATTTTTTATGTTAAAAAAAATAATTTCTTGTGTTATTTAACATCTTATTATAACTAGCGACTTTTGGTGTAAACAGGATTGGTGGATCAGGCATGGATGTTAGAAGCAAAGCAAGAGTAATTAAATCTGTCATTCATGGTTATTATAATTTATAACCAATGATTTATTTAAGCTTTATTCATTTATTTAAACTCAATTTATTTGTGTTTTTTAGACACTTTCGGGTCCGGTGGATGATCCGAAGAAGCTACCAAAGTGGAACTTTGATGGGTCCAGCACAGGGCAAGCACCTGGGGAAGATAGTGAAGTTATTTTATAGTGCGTACACTTTTTATTTTAACTTTAAATTTAAATAATCACCAAAAGTTAGAATTTAATTTAATTTTGTTTTTTGGACTAATATTGTGGATTTGATTGACGAATAAAACAGCCCTCAAGCCATTTTCAAGGATCCCTTCAGAAGGGGCAACAACATATTGGTAAATTTTCAAGAATTTCTATATATTATTTGTATATTTTATACCAACGCAAAACGGGCAGATCGGGTGGGGTAACGGGTCGTTACCGGGTTGGGTCAAAATGGGGTGGGTTCGACTAGGGTTCTTAGCGGCTGGAAATTGGACGGTTTGGATTGCATTTCTGAACCAAGCCGGTAGATACAGTTTTGGGAAAACTAAACCGTCCCGGCCGGAATAATTGGGTTGGCCGGGCCCACGATTTTTTTTTCTTTTCCTTTTTTAAACATGAGTTCTAACATTTTAGCTTCAAAAGTTTACGGAAATGTTAGGTTTAAAAAGTAACCTTTTACTTTTTGATTATTCAAAGTTTTACTATAAATAAGAAAAAGTTTAATAAGCATGAAATATGGTAAATTAGTACCACACTTGGATAGAGCCCGTCTGATAGACGGGTGATTAAAAAATAAAACAAAAAAGTTAAATTTAATAATATACATAATAACATATCTTACGGATTCATAAGACAAATAATTTTCTAAAATATATAGATTAGTAAGAACAATTTGTATTTGTATTTTAAAAGAAGTTAAAATGGAAAGTTGTGAATAACTGAATATATACCAATTAAGATAGAGAGAAGGATAACATCAATTCATCCTAGTTTAGTTGGTAAGCCACTCACATTTAAAAATAAGTTTGTGAGTTTGATTCCCATCAACAAAGTATTTTTGATTTTATTATTCATAAAGGGGAATTGTAAAAATGGAAACTCTTAAAAAGTATACCTTTTAGTTTTTGATTATTAAAAGTTTTACTATAAATAAGAAAAAAGTTTAATAAGCATGAAATAAGGTAAATTAGTACCACACTAGGATAATAAAGGGAGAAATTGTAAAAATGGAAACTCTTAAAAAGTAAACCTTTACTTTTTGATTATTAAAAGTTTTACTATAAATAAGAAAAAGTTTAATAAGCATGAAATAGGTTAATTAGTACCACACTAGGATAGAGCGCGTCTGATAGACGAATGATTAAAAAATAAAACAAAAAAGTTAAATTTAATAATATACGTAATAACATATCTTACTGATTCATAAGATATAAATAATTTCCTAAAATACATAGACTAGTAAGAATAATTTGTATTTGTATTTTAAAAGAAGTTAAAATGAAAAGTTATGAATATATACTAATTAAGAAAAAGAGAAGAATAACATCAATTCATCCTATTATAATTATTTAGTTTCTATACATGGAAAAGTTACATTATTATTTTAAAGTTATATATATAAAAAAAATTATGTTTTTATTATTCAAGCTGGTTACAAACACTAAACCGTGATAATAAAGCATGTTTCGGATTGAGTTTGAAACACCTTATTGACTTATTGGTTTTTTCAAAAAGCTAATAAGTTAAAAGGTGTTTTGACCATTACAAAAATCCTTTTTATTTTAGATTTTTGAAGGGTCAAAAATCTGTTTTCTAAAACTCAAATCCTGATATTTCAAAATGGCTTTTTAAAAAAGCCAATAAGACAATAAGCTATTTTCAAATTCAATCCCAAGCATGAAGAATGCTTTCGTAACAGCTTAAAGGTTTTTGAACACCCTTAGTTTCGACCAAAGTGGGTACGCGCCATAACGGATGGTCAGATGGTTTTAAAAAGTGGTGAATTTGGTTTGGGTTTGAACTGTTCTGTCCAAAACTATAAGTGCCTTGTGATTGCAGCTCTGTACCAGATTAATAAAATTGACGTATTATTATTATAGGTGATGTGTGATGCTTACACTCCAGCCGGTGAGCCAATCCCGACTAACAAAAGGTATGCTGCAGCTAAGATCTTCAGCCACCCGGACGTCGAAAAGGAGGTTCCATGGTACTTTCCAAAAGTGTCTTTTTTTTTTTTTAATAATTTACTTTAAAAGAATGTAATTGAACTCAATATTCAATGTTTTCCTTATTAATAATAGGTATGGAATTGAGCAAGAATACACCTTGTTGCAGAAAGATATCAACTGGCCTCTTGGTTGGCCTCAAGGTGGTTTCCCTGGTCCACAGGTAATCAAATCAATCATCTTGTTCATAAATGCAAATAGCATGATCAAGTTTTAACTATAAATATTATTTCATTTTAGGGGCCATATTATTGTGGTATTGGTGCTGATAAAGCTTTTGGTCGCGATATTGTTGACGCTCATTATAAGGCATGTCTTTATGCTGGCATCAACATTAGTGGAATCAATGGTGAAGTTATGCCCGGACAGGTAATTCTTTTAAAATGTTTGACCCGGACCCGACTGTTTATTTTCTATTCGCAACCTTATAAATTACAAAAAGCTACTTGATTGTTATATAGTGGGAATTTCAAGTTGGACCGGCTGTAGGTATCTCTGCTGGTGATGAACTTTGGGTGGCTCGTTACATTCTTGAGGTATTGTGAATCTACTATTTGTTTTCGTTTTATTAATGCTTACCTTGTTGGAATAATAATCAAGCCTTTGTTATCCTAAGTTTATTGTATTATTAATTAAATCCTAAGTTTATTTATTTGTTAATTAGGTTAGTTGAATGATAGTTAAGGGTATTTATTATAGTTAGTTATTTGGTAGCCACATAACTATCACCCTTGTTAGGATATACATAGTTCGATTAAGAATCTTGACATCGAGGTTTTGTTTTGTTCAGAGGATAACCGAGATTGCTGGAGTGGTGGTTTCATTTGACCCCAAGCCGATTCCGGTCAGTTTTGTTTCAATTTTTTAATTTAAACCATGCTAATGATGTAAAATCTTGAACAGGGTGACTGGAACGGTGCTGGTGCGCACACAAACTATAGGTAAATCAGTATTTTAGATTTACTTAAAGCATGTTTTCTCTGTTTATTCTAATAATAAATTCGTAACCAATTAACAATAATCTTTTAGCACAAAGTCCATGAGGGAAGAAGGCGGGTATGAGGTGATCAAGAAAGCTATTGAGAAGATGGGTTTGAGGCACAAAGAACATATTGCAGCATACGGTGACGGGAATGAGCGTCGGCTTACGGGGCGTCATGAAACCGCTGACATCAACACCTTTATATGGGTACACCATGTCACATAAACAGTTATATTATATAATTTCAATAGTTTGTTTGATATTGTATTTTAATTGTTTGTGTAGGGTGTTGCGAATCGTGGCGCGTCTATTCGTGTGGGGCGTGACACGGAGAAAGAAGGCAAAGGGTATTTTGAGGACCGAAGGCCTTCGTCTAACATGGATCCGTATGTGGTGACCTCCATGATTGCTGAGACCACCATTCTGTGGAACAAATAATGAGTTTGGATGATGAAAGTTATGAAGCCTGTTTTGGAGGAAGATTTGAGAACTGATTTACTTGATGATATTAGGGGACAATCCTTTTATTAATTTCTACTTCAACTTCATGTGTTATGTGAACTACTACTGGATTTTTCCCTTGGTCATGGGTGTATTGTTGACATGCGTATTCTAATAATAAGGTTGAAGGATTGATTTATATGATTTTATTCGTATAAAGATGGCAAAGAATGGGAGGGTTGTGGGTTGGGCCAAAAAGTGTTTCTGGTATCAAATATTTGACCGACAAATAAAATCTTCCTGCTCTAATAAAATAAAACACTACTTTATTTTGTCACTTATTAAGTTTTTATCCCTTATCGCTTTTTTTAACCCATATTCAATAAAGTGGTATTTATTTCGGGTTAACCCGCCCACACAATGATTTCCGGATCCATATATTATTAATCCATTTATTTTCATTCAACACACACCCCTCTCAAATAACAAACCCTATGTTCCCAACCCTGCTATTAGTTCGCCGCCATTCATCCCCACCGCTGCTATCGATTCAGACCTACAGGACCGTTCATCCCCACCGCCGTCTCCTGTTTTCCATTGTTCCTTACTATTAGGTAATTTTACACTTCCCTGTTTTAGATCCATCAATTTGCAAGTTTTATTAGTTTTAAATTGTTGCATAGTTTAGGTCAGATATAGATTAGGTGAACGGGGGCGAAATCTAACTCAATGGAGCATATTAGGATTTTAAGGTTTTAGATTATGTAAAACTGTTATTTTGTTATGTTTATTAGTTTCTAACTGAATAGATATTTATTTATATATTTAAGCTACTAGGTGCCACCGTTAATTTCAAGCAATACTCCTGTAGTTATAAGCACACTCAAATTTGGGATAATGCTGGTCAATAAAGGTTCCTTTTTTCTATTTGGTTATTTACATTTGCTATTACTCCATTGATGTTAGGTAGGTTTCTCCATTAATTTCTGATAAAACTGCTATAGTTGTAAGCCGCTCATTTCTCTGAAGCTAAGATCTGGTATTATCACTTTTGTCTTTTTCTTTAATGATAAATTCGCAAATTTTGACACATAAGTTGTTTGTTTATAGGTTATGGCTTTAAAATAAAGAGGTATTAAACCTGCATATCACTCTGCTGTTCAAACTAACACAAGTGCAAAAAAGAAAAGAAGGCTGAAAGTGGTTGTTATGATTTTCTCTAATGACTCATGAGAAAGCATGCTTTGTTCATAACAGGTAAAGATTAAACATTTAATTTTTTTTTGTCATGGTATGATTTGTTATCTTGAGCATGATAATAATATAAATAATGTGCTAATGTTGTTACATGCGCTTGGTATTTGAAGACCTTAAAGGGTATAGTAGTCGTTTCACATTTTGTAAGTATCTTCTATGTAATCTGGTGACACTAGCGGTTTCTGTGACATTTGTTTATATGAGTTTGACAAAAATAAAAGTAGATAAATTTTAAGAATAATATGATTTCGGATATGATGTTTTATGAGTTTGGATATCTGTCTTTTATGATAGTTAACTGGCATGATCTATACACGTTTGCACATGAAGCTAATGTAGCAATGATATTAACTAAATTTCCACAACATTTTATGAATTTCTTTCAGTTATTTATTGATCGTAATTCTGTCGACCGGATTGGAAATATAACGCCCGGTACAATGTTACTTTTCAAAAGTTAGTATTTACATTTTCTCTTATTTAGTTGCAAAATTAATTTATCTTTTTTTCATATCGGAATTGCGCTATAGGCACTGTTGTTGATTCAAAGATCTGCCATCCTACCGAGTTTGATTTTTATTTGTGCAGCCATCTCGGAATTCAGGTTTTTATACACACACATATAACTGAAATATTTATAAAGTTTCTAAATTTTAAATTTTATTTAAACCAGAAAGAAGGCTTACTAAACCACAAGCTTGTGCTAAAAGTTGGTGTTCCTATTATGCTCATTAGAAACCTTAACCAGAAAGAAGGCTTATGTAACGTTACTCGACAACAAATTATATCTTTAGGTACTCGTGTAGTTGAAACAAAAATTATTTCTAGAACTAACATTGGATATACAGTTTTGATCCATAGATTACCACTGACTTCAACAGACAATAAAATAGCATATAAATTTCAAAGACGACAGTTTCTCCTTGCATTATGTTTTGCGATGACCATAAACAAAAGCAAAGGCCAATCATTATCTAGGGTTGGTTTGTACTTGAAAGAACTCGTGTTCTCACATGGACAACTAGATGTCGCCTTGTCAAGAGTTACAAGCAGGTATGTGCTAAAGATTTTTCGATTCTTGATAAACAAGGTAATCTGACCAATAAAACCAACCACAAATGTAGTGTACAAGAAAATTTTTTCTTATTTGTAAAACACTTGCGTAATGTTTGTTTTGTAATTCCTATAACTTTAATATAAGTTGTAATTGTATTAACAATATATGATAATTGTGTTACTGATTGTATTTTGCTTAATGTTTAAATATTATAATTTTATTAATTCCCTATGTAATACACGGGTCTCAAACTAGCTCTATTATATGGTGTTAGGGTATATGGATACGAAAGTAACATCACATAATCATGATCAAACACAGAATATAATTAGACTAAAGTAATCGTTGTTTCTATATATATATGGATTGTAATGATCATAAAAATATTAATTAGTTTTCCTTGAAAGTTATTGTGAATAAAAGTTGATTATATAAATGTTGATTATTCCTTTTTGGATAGTGATCGTAAGGCTTAAAAGATTTTCTTTGGAGTATTCTTTTTGACATATCTAAAACCATATTTTGATGAATAAAATTATTGTATAACTTGGGGTTTTCAATGGTTTTGAGTGGAACTTGTTTTTTTAGAATTTTCATCTACTTTTGTTTCTTCAATCGTTTGAACACGCGTAATTGTCTTAATAATTAATAATTTACTTCATTTAATTATTAATAATATCTAATGTTATATTCAAACTCGTCTAATAGTTTAAATTACTATTTTATCAATTTATGTTATCACATTATTATACTGCATAGCTAGACTAGAAATGTTATCATGATGTTTCGTACGTCCATCGTGTTTGTTATATTTTTGGTATTCCTGTTTATTTATATAGATGAACCAGGCTCATATTTTGTGTTTAGTGCGAGTGGGTTATTTAGCTATGGTATCGGGTTTATATATTGGGCTGCAAACATTTGTATCGGGTTTAGTTATATCAATTGAGCTGCAAACATTTGTAACAGGGCTTTATTTATTTATTTTTTTATTTTGGCTCCATCATGATATGTTTCATATTTTGGTATTTAGTTTTAAATGTCTTTTTATGTGTGATATTGAATAGGGTAGTGTTTAATAAATATTGAAAATGTATATTGTTAGTGGCAGTATATATGTAACAGTGGTGGACCCAGAAAATTTTTTCACAGGGGTCGGAATACCTTTTGGTTGGTACTCAATAGACAATCAGTTTGAAAAAAAATTCAATCCGGTTTGGCCATTCGAGTCGGGCTAAATTGGTATGTAAATTTTTTCGGTGCGGTTTGGTGATCCGGCCATGCCAATTCAGACGGGGACATATATAAAATAAGATAATTAAACAAAATATCATATAATTAAAAAAATATATGAAACATAATATAAACAACTAAATATTACTTCTTGTCTTGACTATATGCACTTTAACTTAGAAACACAGTCTTCTTCTCCTTGTTATTTCTTAATAAAGCTAGTAAAAAAGCTCACTATTCACTTTTTTTGTCTTCACTTTCTTAACTTTCATTGCCCATTATTATTTTTTTTCATAGGAATGGAAATTTACTATTATCTTCTTCTAAAGAAAATATATATATATCGTTTGCCAAAGTAAAAGAATATAAAAGAACAGCTAGTGTGTTTATCAACACAACATAGGAAAAGAGAAGTGTGTTTATCAATTTACATTATTTAATATGGAAAAAGTAAACAACTAACAATAGTAGTGATGATATATCTTTCTGACATTTAGTGTACAAGATACTTACTTTTTCACCTCCTAAATTTTAATACTCATTTTTAAATATTAACCTTCATCTTCTTCTATAAACCTGCACCCACCTCCGGCAACTTCCACGTACACCCGGAAAATTTCAGGTAACTCCAAATTCAATCATTTCTTTTCATCTTACATTCTCACTAGTTTCATAGGGTCGGAGTCAAAATTTTACAGGGGTCGATCAAAATTTTAACACATATATAATACTAAAAAGGATTTTTTCACAAGGGTCGGCCGACCCCGTACGACTAACGTAGGTCCGCCTGTTCCACTCGATGCGAGGTTGATGACTCAACTCACACAACCGTAACAAGTCAGGTTACAGCCTGCATTTTTCACTCCATGCCACTCATTCAATCAAGATTCATGCTTCAAGCCTAAAAAGTAAAAACAAAAGCTATGATTTAACAAGAAAAGTTAACTAGGTTAGGGCAAAGGACGTAACGTGATAGAGTTTTTAACGTAAATGATGTTTTCTACACATGACCAAAATACCCTCATGTGTCTTGCACATGACCAGATTTAACAAGAAAAGTTAACTAGGTTAGGGCCAAAGACATAATGTTTTTAAACATAAAGGACGTTTTCTGTCATTTCTTTTACTAAAGGACGTTCATTGAAAAACGATCAAACATAAAGGACGTCTTTTGCTATTCTGTCAAAAAAAATATGAGTTTTATGGAGATGTTGTAGCTCAGTTTTGATGTTGTTTGCCGGAGATAAAGGTCTGTCATGGTGGGTGGGTTTCTACAACGGTTGTGGTAGGCGTGGGTGGGGCAGGGTAAGGATGAAAAAGATGAAGTGGAAGATGGTGAGTACCATCTATTAGTTAGTGAATTCTATTATTTTTTTAAATATATATATATATATATACAATTTTGCCTCTGAGTTAACGTAAAAAAACTAACAGAGTTAGCAATTTGGACGATATTGACAACGATTGGGAAGTCTGAATAGTTCAATTGCAAAAAACAAACCTTTTGAACAAAATTCGCAAAATTAAATAAACCTTAGAGACGATTTTAATACTTTACTCCTTGGATTTAAATGGTTCTGTCTAATAATTTTCAACTTAATGTAAGTAACTTGATGAGTAAAGATAATGTCCATATTGGGATTGGTTATTTTAGCCTACTTATAACTTATTAACTTATTAAAAAGTAATAAGGTGTTTGAGTTTACTTTTGGTGTAAGAGTGATAATTTAATAAGTTATACTTTTGTAACTTATTGAAAAGTTATAAGGAGTTTTCATAAGAAATCCCAAACACCACCGAAACTTTCAACTCAAACTTTGACTTCTTTAAAATGGGGATCATTAGACTTCGTACTTATTTGGCACGTCTGGGATTGAGTTTGAAAAATGTTTATTGGCTTATTGGTGTTTTCAAAAAGCCAATAGTTTAAAATGTGTTTGGCAATCACAAAAATCTTTCCTATTTTAGTTTTTTGAAAAGGTTAAAAAGCATTTTTCCAAAAGCCCCAAATCCTACCTTTTCAAAATGGCTTTTTGAAAAAGCTTATAAGCTAATAAACATTTTTCAAACTCAATCCCATACACCTGTTGCGGCTGTGTTTAAAAAGACGATGTCGCACTGTCACCCGTAACACCTGCTGCAAAACCAATGCATCCAAAAAGACCACATGATCACAAACCGATAGGTACAGTCCTGTTTCAGCTTTACTTAAACTACAAATAACCAAATACCTTATTACTAACTCAACAGATGCAGAAGAGAGCAACAAGAAAGCAAAGTGATAACCACATGACACCACTCTTTTGTAAAATTACCATTGTTATGTACGCAGGGAACCACCAAAACTGTGATCGATCTTTTGTAACTATGGTAGTAAACAAAATAGCTAACAAAACTAACTTATCCTTTGTACATTGCTGCAGCTGCTGCAAGCAAATGGCCTGCTATTTCTTCTCATTTGCAACAGTCCCCGATACGATGAGTATTAATTAAACAAAAAAACCTTAGTAAGTAGTTTACAAACTTCATACATATTCTTAAAACGACGAACATAATTTATACAATGACTTCAAATATTAACATAAATAACCACATGTACATATATAACATATAATTTCATATAATTACAGAATATACAAACAATTTATTCAATATACTTCATAGAGTTAATGGCAAATGCTGGATCAATAGAGCTTACTGAACGATTTTCATAAAACTTTCAAACCTGTCATCTTCAACAACATTTATCTTCAAGTTAAAAAGATCGCTTTGATACTCCATCCACAGATACGACGTCTCCTCGTCACATATCACCTCTTCTAACTGCGACAATTTGCTAATAGCCACCGGCAATTCTTGCAACCCACTACAACCATCCATTTTAAGTACTCTCAATCCACCTAGTTCACCAATTTCTTCAGGCAGTAAAGCTATACTCAGACAATCAGATATATCGATGAACCTCAGATTGCGTAAACTTGCAATAGATTTTGGTAATTCTTTCAGCTTTGTGCAGCAATGAAGCCTCAAGATTTCAAGATTTAGCAAACTCCCTAGCCCTTTCGGAAGAACATCGAGCTCTTGGCAGTTGGTGATGCTGAGCTTCTGTAGATGAACAAGATTACATAGTTCTGATGGTAGTTCTGTCAGATCATAACACAAATCAATTTCAAGATCGGTGATATTTGATTGTATGTATGGCGCCTCAGTTGTAGAACTCATCAAAGCATTGCCGATTTCACACATAACAAACGAAAGTTTCCTTAAATTCCTCAATGCAAAGATTGGATAAAGAGAGGAAACCAAAACGTGTTCGAATCTGATTGTTCTTAGGTTGGATAGACACTTGATCAACGAAAGATTGTGTAGCTGAGAAGGATAGTCATTGTAGCATGTAATACTTAAAACCGTCAATTGGACCATTCTTCTAATGAACTCGGCTAGTGTGTATTTTTTACTCCTTATATTTAATGTAAGTACTTCAACTTTAGGTGCTTGTAGATCATACCAATTTGAGCCGAACGCTTCATCTGCAGATTAATATTACAATTAAATTTCTACTTGTTTTTTCAAGCATTAAAGGAGTAATACCCAATTATACAGGCTAGCATACGAGCCGTATGACATCATATGACCGATGTATCGTATGGGCTGTATGAGTGTGGTCCCATGGTACAACAACAGGCCAGCCACGTTTGTAGCATTGTTTACACACTTTACACTAATGGCAACATGCATGTTTTAATACTATGAACACACTTGTGCTGGCTATTCAGGCATTTAAAAAACATCCTAAACTTTCTGAGATGTTATATATCTTCCAGGGATCATTAAAAGAGTTGAGAGTGGTTACTTTAGTGTTCATGACGGTAAATTGCTGATTAGTGTTTTTATTACAAAAACAGTAAGATCTTGAGTTGCTTGAGTTGAATCGGAGAAGAACAAGGATTCTATCACAAGAAATCCTTTAATCATGTTCATAGTGGGTGTGTTTCGCCATCAAAACACTAGAACCCGTTTGTTTATATCATTATATGATATGTAAGATAAATGATGGTTAATTAGAAGAAATCATGTATGTTGAATATAATCATGATGGATCACAAGTAGTCTATGTCATTTGTGTAATTATATAGTAGTACTCATGTTTAGTGTCCCTTTATGCATGCATGTAATTATTAAGTCTAGGGGTCTAAGAGTCAAATTATAAACTTGGTAGCCTACCAAGTAATGTAATATATATGTATTACCAAATGGTTGAGATGATCTGCCTAATCATCGTGTCGATTAGAGATTCCGGCCGGGGGTTATAAAATCTGATCATGTAAACAATTTTGGGTTAATCCCAAGTACTTTGTAATCAAGAAAACCTTATTGTTTATTTGTTCATATTCAAGTATCAATTCTGGGCGACATTTTATTTATGTGAGCACCAACTCAAGGGGTGTTATATAACATAACGTACTACTATCACTAAAACAAAGTATCTTGCATCCTATGGCCTTGTGATAAGAATAAACGTTAGTTGTTAAATGCGCAGGTCGACGCTGAACTTCAGTAAGGTACATGATCATGAGTATATTGAAAGTTGAATAAGTATATGTGTATGAAAAGCTAAGATAGAAATTATAATGATTTATATATGCATGACTTATTTGCATTTCAAAAAATGTTAAAAATGTGTTTTGATCACATTGTTTGTTTATCAATTCACCATCTAAAGATGACATGTGTTTTTAATTAAACATGCACAATAGGTGATTAGTAGGAAATTATAGAAAATAGAAAGAAGCGTAGAATAGGCGCGATTGGAGAAATTTGGTTCCTAAAGTTTTTCTTTTAATAGTTTATTAGAAACTTCACATTAAACTCCTTGGAAGCAGAGGAACAACCCATAAGTTATGCCATTTTTTCCGGAGCTAAGTTCGTATCAATTAGTCACTTTAGACCGAAAAAGTGGGGTGTGACGAAAGGTTAAGAGAGATATGAAACCTGTTGAAATAGATAAGATACGAGTGTTGATAGGTTGTTCTATTTGTGCAATCCACCATGTGGGAAACTCATTCCTATGAATTTCTATGAACAACCGTTTTCTTTCTGAAACAGGTTCTTGAGTGCTCAGGTAGATTGCTAATTCTCTTAGCAAATCATGTTGTGTAACATAAAGCTCATTACAATAGCCGTTGAGTTCACTAGCATCTTTCCTGTAAAATAATATGAATATTGGTTTAACAAGGGACAAATGACATCTAATATAATGCAAGAAATCATTTACCTTATTGAAACAAGATTAATGAGATTTCTTAGTGAGAGTTCAAGAAGAGTTTCACATGTATACATTCCCTCGTCGTCAAGATTGTACAGTTCCACCCACATATCCTTAAGAACCATGGCTGAAATCCGCTCATCTTCAGGAAAGGATCCCAAATCCAAGAAACATTCTTTAACAATAGGCAACTCATCCAGTGCATCAACACTTGACTTCAGACTATGAAGAATGTTGCTGTTTGATTGCAGAATAGATTGACTTTCTAACCATTTATTGAGAGTTGTTTTCCATTTGAGCATAGGTTGTCCGCATAGCGAAGCACCTACTACCGCAAGGGCCAATGGAAGTCCCTTACAGAATTTAACAATCTACACCCGGAAGCACAATCAAAGTTACAAATTGATATTATGATATACATAAATATCATACAAATATAAGAATTCAAGATGCTCTCTTTTTTATTTTTTAATCTCTACCTTATTCACAAGATCATCCGTCACATTAATGGGAATCCCGTCACTTGGAAATGCATAGTGGCAAAGAAGAGTTCGTGCATCTTCATCGTTCAACAAACCCAACTCATATGTAGAATTAAACCTTGGAAACATGAATCTTGATGTGACCAAAACTTTGTATCCAGGTGTCTGGAACATAAGATCCTGAATAACGAACTCAAGTTCCGACCACACATCATCAAGGACCAATAACATTTTTTGTGATCCCATTCGCTTTATAAGGTTATCAAGTTGATTCCTGGCTTCTTCATCGGTATGAAACTCACAATGATTTTCGCCATGATGTTCAAATATTTTTTGGATGATGATCTTAAGACTGGATTGTCTAGAGACCGTAACATAAACGATATTTTCACCAAACATGTCTGTCAAAATATAAATAGAGTATAGTAAGAACTTAATCTCGTTAAAGAATGTAATTCAATGTTGAAGATATAAACTAAATCAAATTTATCATTATTATTTCTGTTATATGTATCATACTTAAAACATATATATTTGAATTATTATTACGTTTATTAAGATTGGGCATCTTATCTTACAATACCAAGGGCATCTCCAATGGATGTATTGGAATCCCACATGAAGGAGCTTTGAATTACAAACCATTGATTTAAAAAATTGGAGTTAATTGTAAGCTAGAACATGATTTGAAAACAAGGACTGGTGTATTGCTTTGAATGTGGGCCCAAGTGACCAACAACCTCAACAACCATATTTACAACCATATATATATATATGTATGCAATAGTTATGCAAACATCCGTTGGATTAAATTCACATAAATCACACACATATTTTTTATTTATTATTTATATGCATGTAATATTTATATCACTAGCTCTTTTTATACACACCTTCATTCACATATATCACACAAACAAATAATCTTTGCCTCCAATTTCTCTTTACTAGTTTAAGATTCCTTTACACAAACAATGAGCTCGAGCGACGAAGAAATAATGCATTCTTCTCCTTTATGTGAGACGATAAGAAAACGTCATAGCCTAGTTTAATTATTATTTAGGTTCAAGTATGTTTTTTAGGTGTGTTTTTTTAAAAAATGTTGTATGTTTTAAGTTTAATTTTAAAGTGTTGTTTTTTCTAGTAATTGTTTTAATATAAAAGATATAAATATTAAAAGATATATACGAAATATTAATATTTAATTATAAAAGATATAAATTGATTTAGATTAAATAAAGGGAAAAGTAGGTGATAAGTTGGCGGTTTGAAATACAAACTATGTAATAACCACTGGAGAAGAAATAAAAGTTTTTTTAGGTTGGTTTAAAATCTGATGTGGCATGCTGAGTTGGCGGTTTGAAACAAAAACTGATGTACTGCACTGGAGATGCTCTAATAAAATAAAATGTGGAAGCTTATGTGTCAAGCCTACATTTCTCCTAATTTCTAATCTCTCATCTCATTCATTCTAGCTATCCATGGGTCACGGGTCAAAATCATTTTATCAAGCGGGTTATAACATAGTGTGAATTTTATAACTTAGTGTCATTTTCATACCTGAAGTTTGACCAACTACGCAACTTTAGCACATTTTTTAAATTTCCGGACGTTTCCAAAACCATGCTATTTTAGTAATTTTTGTTAACCCATTTGTTTTTCCTTTAAGTCTACATTAAATTAATTGATAAGTATTTTGAGAATCACAATTGAAATAAAAGACTTTTTTTCTTTTTATCGTTTGATAAATCACGTGTAATACACGGGTTCAAAAACTAGTATATATATATATATCATTAATTTGGCTGCAATCATAACTGTCCTAAATGGTGCCAAAGGATACGACAGTTCGAATCCTACTTGTGTCATATTTGGGTGGATATTGGTAATAAAGGATTTGAACTAGGTCTTGTGCAAAGGTTGTCAGTTTGAATCCTGAGCCCAACCGGGTTTTCGTCCCACCGTGTGTTACGCCAGAGAGTTCTGCTCTTGTGGTGGCACAACGGATGTCAAGTGGCAGTCGGCAGTATGGTTTCTCAGGGGAACGCCCAAGCCAAACTTTGAAGCCAGCGTGGGCCCGGTTAAGACAACATACTCTGGTCAGAGTGGGGCATCGGGGCTCTCCAAATTTAGAGGGTGCGGTAGCCTAAATAAAAAGAAAGTCGCCGTTCTAAAAAAAAGTTGTTCCAAGATCTGTTGATCCATTGTTTATCTATCTAATATATATATATATATATATATATAGGGTAAGGATTCTAAGAGAACCATTGGCAAATTGAGAACTTTGAGAACCATTTTGGACCACTAAAAAAACCCTCTAAAAAATATTAAAAAAATTATAAAACAAACAAAACAGAAAATTTTAAAAAAGTAAAAAAACCAAAATTCTTATATTTCATTCCGGTTTCATTAAAAAAAACAGAATTTTTTTTCTCTTTTTAATTCGTATTATACCTATACACATATGTATACTTTCATTTTTGGGTTTTTATTTTTGTGTTTTTTTTTTGTTTTTTGATTTTTTTTATTTTTGGGTTTTTTTTGTCCAAAATGGTTCTCATAGTTCTCAATTCCCAAAAAGTTCTCACATGATCCTGATCATATATATATATATATATATATATAGGCTAAGTATAAAATGAAAACCCACTTGAGTTGTGAAAACTCTAAAAACTCATTCTCAATCACATGTTTTTAATTAATTTTTAAATCTTGTGGTCCGCAATTAAAGTGAATAAAAAATGTAAATATAAATATAACTTTTTCTTTCTCTTGAATAGATATATAAAAATTAGTAAAAAATGTTAAAAAATAGCAAAACATTTTTTTTTTGATTTTTCGATATTTTGTATTAAATGGTACAACATATATTACATGTAAAAAAAAAGATGTTACATAGGGTTTTCATAACTCAAGTGGGTTTTCATTTTATACTTAGCATATATATATATATATAAGGGGTAGGTTCTAGTGAAAAATCCTCTTAAAGAGAAAACTTAAAAACTCCTAAAAACTTCTAAAAAACAATTTTTAACTTAAAAAAAAAATTTTTGAAGTTTCTTTTTCCCATTATTCTTATATGTTGTTATTGGTTCAAAAAAAAAAAAAAAAACTTTTCGGTAACCTCGTCGGTATAGTGTGCATTGCATATATGCAAAAGTGTTTGTATTGCATAGAATACAACACTATTGCACATATTTGATACACACTATTGTATATATACAATATAAGACTAATACACACATCGAATACACATTAGTGCGTATGTGTAATACAACATTAACGCACATGTGCACCAAATCGACTTTTATTTTATTATTATTTTTTTTCCATATAATACACACTACTACACATATAAAATACACAAATATTGAATATATGCAATAAAACACTATTAAACTCAAAAATACATAGTAATACACATGTGTAATACAACGGTATCGCACAGTAATACGTATGTGTATTAAAGCGGGTTTTTTTTATTATTTTTTATTTTTTTATATTTTTCGAGTGAAATATAAGAATAATGGCTAAAACAGAATTTTGAAAATACTTTTTTATTTTTAATTAAAAATATTTTTTTAAAAGTTTTTTAGTTTTCTCTCTAAAGGTGGGTTTCTCTTGATCCTCTCCCTATATATATATATATATATATTAGATAGATAAACAATGTATTGCATTTGCGCCAAGATCTGTTGATCCATTGTTGTATATAAAGTTAATTTACTTTATATATTCTTTGTGTTATCCTCAAACCAGATTGTTGCAAACCCTATTATTGTTTTACGACATACTATACTTCAAAATGTACCCTTAAACTATTTGATTCGCTGCGACTATCTACATTCAATACCCACATGTACGTTATAGCTGAATATAGCGCCACGCAGAAATAAACAACGGATCAAACATATTTTGGTACCTTTTATTTCATAGTCATGGCAAAGCATCTTGGCTAAAGTAGTCTTTCCACAACCTCCAGGACCAGAAACCACCAACACTTGGGTGTCATAATTGAGCAGCCTACGCCTCAACTCTACAAGATGCGAATTGAACCCAACAATATGTTGTGGAAGCCGTGGAACAGTGCACAAACTAGGATTAGCACGTGCATGAGTAGTAACAGCTGAAAGTACTTGATTCATTTTGTGTGATAAATCATAGATCCCAATCAAACTCCTCATGCTAGTGCTCATCATATTCTCCTGGATTTCTATTGAGAAGAACCTCAAGAGCTCATTGTTAAGTCGATTCAACTTATATGAATGAATAAATATTTCGTAAACATTCCAACATTTGATCGTTGAGCACTTGAAAACGAGCGCTTTTCCTTTCTCCAGGTGAGAGATGAACATCGTGATCTGTTTCTCAGGACGATCCAACACTTTGCTCAATCTTCGGCTATCAAAAAAAATTGGTTCTATATTTTTTAAGGTATTTTGGAGGCACGCGAGTAGTGTTTTGATTCGGCCACTTTGCATACTTTGCTCTACAACCGCTTTATGTAACTCGTTAAATACGAGCTCTAAAGCAGTCTCGGTTACCATAGGCGCCATTGATATGATTAATGAAACCCTGAAAATTAAGTTTTTACGTAAAAGTGAACTTTGAGATTGAAGAGATGAAATTATAAACTGGTTAATTAATATTAGCTGCTGCGTATAACATGTATTTATAGTATGTCCGGGTTGAATAAAAATTTCTGATCGATGAAAAGTTATGGAAAAGAGTAAGAGCTTACGTTCAAGAAGCTTACGTACGGATAAAGCGTAAGATATGTCCTCATTTGAGCCCTTGTGTGTCATGCACGTTTGTTTGTTTGTTTTTTTTAATTCGCGACCTTTTCCGAGAAAGTACTTAGATCCTTTTTAAAACTTTCATGTTTGGATCCAAGAAATTTCATTTTAAATTAAAAGTCTTAAAATACAAAAATTAATCTCATATAGTTTGTTTTAACTGTTTTAGGCTTGCATCTCAAAGACTAATAGACCGCTTTTTTATGTTCATTAAAAAATGTAAATTCTTAGACAACGACCGGTAATCAACCTCTCGCCTCTCCACAACCTTCGATTTTGACCACTCAATCGACTTTGAACAACAATTTTAAGACCCAAGCGTCCCCTGCCAACCAAATACGATATCGGCCACTTCAGCAACACATCTGATTTCCGACGAGCCGACTCAACAAGGCTCAACATGCTGTGAAACAGAGAGTTTAATTTGATTTCATTGAGTTAATTAGAGTCTAAATGTGTCGTAACGAGTTGTTGATACCAGTGTTTTGAAACCCGGTCCGGCCCGGCCGGTCGGACCGGTCTGACCGGGACCCGGATCCTATACCGGGCCGGGTCAGGGTAATTGGACAGTTTTTAAAAAGCCGGCCGGACTTTGCGGGTGGCGGTCGGCCCGGACCCGATGACCCAGCGGGTGAACCGGTAAAACCTTTTTTTTTCTATTTTTTTAAACTTAATCAAAAGAATAACCAAAATCCGAGTAAAATTTAACACTAGATTATTCGAAATCACTGGCCTACCAAGTTTCTGTGTTGATGTACGCACGTATACAGAAGAAAAGAAGGTTTATAAGAATTAAGAACTTGATGGGGAAAACAAGTTTGGCAGTCGGTGGCGGCCGGCAATAGATAGACATGGAGGCTGCAAGTTGGGGTGGGGCTGGTGCAGCTGATGTAAAGAAAGAAGAATACATGGATGGGGTAGGGTTACTAAGCAAAGGGTAATACATATTTTACTTAGTGAAGTTGGGCTTTTCAATTAAGCCTAAATAGTGTATGAGTAGGGCCTGCCCAATTAGTTGACAACTCTTCAAGACGTTCAGCATGGTGTATGGATTTTAGAAGTTAGAACATAAAATTGTTGGTAACTTCAGGACTACTATTTATATTAAAGGACTATTTAATTGTTACATATTTAACATATATGCCGTTCAATAAAAAACAATATTTAACATAAAATCTAAACTTTTATTACTTTTCAACATATTAAATACTACATATAAATATTTATTTATTTATATTATATATGACGTCATCCGGGTCAATATCCGGTCCGACCTCCCGGGTCGTTCCGACCCGTGACCCGATAAGACGTCCGGATCGATGTCTGGTCCGGATCTGAAAACATTGGTTGATACCAAATCTAACCATCTTTGGAGGTTTTGAAATGATTTCAGACCACATGTAAAACACAATCGTGCTAAACATGTATGTGTTTTTCCACCTCAAAGTTACCATGCTAAAACACAATAAACTGTTTTTTTTTATCAATACTATACTCGTTTTAAAGATAAAAAAAGATTGTTTTTATGATGTAATTTTATTAAAAAACAGCATCCAAGAAAATGAATACAGGGCTATTGCACCTCTAGTTTAGATGTGAACCTCTAGTTAATTTTGATTAAATCTAATTGAGAAACTAATTTATTCAATTTCATTCTTTGTTTCCCCTCCTCAGATCTAGCAATTTCGTGATTATTAATTTATTAGTATACTGATGCAGCTCCCCTTTGGTTATTCGGTCACTACTTTCTACCATCGAGTGATTTCCATTTACAATTGCCTATTTCAAATGAAGAAAGTAACTATAACACCCCGGTTCGGTTAGGGCTGACGTGTCACTCGATACGGTTATTATAAACATTAAAAACGTTTTCATTAAAGTCTTAACCCTAATTTTTAAAATCGCACAATGGTCCAAAAACATTAAATTAAAAGTTCTCGACAAAACGACACAAATAAAGTTGTTTTACTCAAAAGAAATTTTATTAAGTTCCTCGATTTCCTACTTCTAGCCTTTTACTTTTACTGTCTTATCACACATTCGATCAATCCCACCCTTCGATCATGGTTGGGGCTAACCATGCTGCACAACTCACCCGCCGGTAATCAAATCGAGTCGAATACGCGCGTAATAAATCTTAAAACCAATTGTCAAACAAATCAGCCCCAAATGGACCAAATTCCCATCTTAACCTTTTCATACATCATAATTATGTCACATGAGTTGATAGGGTTGACGGTTCCTTTTTACAACTCTCAATTTAACGTTTAAACGATAATTCGTGCACCGCCGACTCGATTGACCAATCACCAACCAAATCAGCCCCGAGTATCAAAAAAAATAATTTTCCCACAGCTCTTAAACTCCCCTAGGGCCACGGAAACTGATTCGGTTGGTCATTCAATCGATTAACGCATCAAACTCAACAATTGCCAATTCTATACCCGGTAAACCCTAGTTTTCGTATCAAAATCAATCGACCGACCTAAACACCTTCAATGTATATGATTTTCACGTATGATGTACTACACATACCTAGGAGGATTTTGATGCAAAAACTTCACTCAAATCAGTCCCGGAAAAGCTCAATTGGACAGCCACCCGGTTAGCCTACAACAAGTCGTTTTTCGATCAATACGCGTAATTCAAAGGTCAATTAACGTGTAAGAGACATGGGGAATCATAAAACCGACCTGGAATTGAAGTTTTTACGGATCAAAGCTGGCTGGACAGAAGAATTTCGAGCAGGGGGGGTCTCTCTTCCGATCGGCCGCTAGAAAGGGTTTTAGGGTTAGGTTAATTTGTTTTATGATATAATAAAAATAGTTACATCCAAGTCCCTCCAAATTGAAGTGTAAGGCAAAATGGAAGGAAAAGTTAAGTTCTTTAACGTACTGGGATGACGTAAAGGCTTCCGAGAAACGTCGGTTAAGTCCCGAGAGTTATACATACTTTACACGCGCTAAATCATTAAACCGGAAGTTGACGAGTGTTACAATCCTAGTTAGAAATAAGCTAGTTAGAAATAAGGTACGGAAATGTAACAATATTTTTGTTCTAGATTGATATTTGGATCAGAGACAATAGTGTTTGTGTGGTTGATTTTCTAAACTCTGTAATTTGGAGGATAAAAAAGATTATTTGTTAAATGAAAGATTGATCAATTCGTTTTAGAGATGAAATTGGACAGGGGGAGTGGAGATCAAACAATACAACGCCTTTATATACTGTCTTTCGTCAGTTTCATTAGACTCTGTGGACATGTGGGATTGGGAATGTGGAGATGCTTTTATGGTTAAAGGTATTCGATCATACCTCGATTGGAGGGAATTATTTGAAGCTCATTGCTTGATGAGATAATATAAATTTGTCCTTGTGAAGGTGAATATTTGAGTTGGCGTTTGCTTCGGGATAGGCTTCCAAGTCTCTTAATGGCTATTAAGAGGCTACCTTTTAATGGTTCATAGCCTCTTAATGGTTAAGAGGTAGCCTCTATACCTTTTAATCATTCAGACTTAAGCCTACCTCTTAACCATTAAGAGGTAGCCTCTTAATGGCCATTAAGAAGCTAACAAACAGCCCCATAATCTAAGCTCAAAAGGCTTAGATGTTCCTTTCATGTTGTATCTGTTTTGTTCAAAGTCGATGGAGGTTTTAAACCATGTGTTCGAAGAATGTCAACAGGCCGTGTTAGTTTGGAATTCGATTGGTCAATGGTTGAAAATGGTAATCCCTTCAAACAAAAGTCCTAAAGTTTAACAGAACAATTGGTGGATTATTAGAAGAGCACGGAACGTGTCTGGTTATGGGTACCAAAATGATTTCAAAAATACCATTTTTATCCGATTGTTCGTTGTCTATTTTATGGATTTCTTCTCGTAATTTCGTATAAATGTAATATGAATTACATAGAGTGACTTAAAAAACCTCACAATCATATATTTTGAACCGGGTTCTATATATAAATTGGTAAAATGATCACATGCTTTCTGAAGAGAAGAAAAGAATCTTATCATAAACCTTGGTTGTGGTGCCGTCTTATATTATAATTGGAAATTAAAGATGGAAGAAATTATCGACTTCTTTCAATCGGTGGATACACCAACACGTCACCGCCTCCAATACCGACGTCCTTTTCCGTACACGAATCTTTTTCCATTTTTTTCTCAACTCTTGCTTCTCCCTTTCATAATCGAATACACATGCTTATCTTTTTTTCTTTTTTCTATTTGTGCATCAAATCTACTGAAAAGAATAGTTAGAAAATATTATTTGATTGTTTGAATGTATGCCATATATAATACTACTTCCACTTCAATTTTTATTGAGTACTGACACTAAAATATGAAAATATGGTTGTTCAAAAATTTCGTGGCTTGTGACTTGAAAAAAACTTGAATTTACACGAGCTGGCTCGGCTCGTGGCTCGGTCTTGATTCAAACTCGTTAGCTAGCCCGTTGTCTTGTTTAGATTAAACCCTAAATTTTAATATATAATGATAATAGCCTACTAGATAAGAAAACAGTAATAATAATAATACATATATTATACAACTCGATCTTTAGAACATTATATATAAAAAAATAACAATAAAACATAAAATGTTGAAAATACTCTAGTTCTTTTTTAACGGCTAATTTGGATCACTGACGAGCCAATGAATCACCAGCTCATCTCCATTCTCCGAGTACCAAAGACCACCCTCAGGATGAAACCCAACACATATGAGAAAACTCACTTGCCTAACTTGAAACCTTCTATATTTTGTCATAAGTGAGACTTGAACCCAAGACCTTCTTTTTTAAAATTGAAGTTTTTTAGTGTCTCACCTCTAAATTGTATAAATTCTTTAGTTATAAATTTTATATAAAATGTTGTTAAAAGTTATACTCGTCTTTTATATACCAATACCTGTAAAAAAAACATAAATAAATAAAATTTTAAAAATTAATAAAAAAATTAACGAGCTTAACTCGAGCTTTAAGCGAGCCATGTTTAAGTTTGATTTTTCAGCTTGATAAAGTTAACAAACAGAAGTTGAGCAGGCTCATTTAAGTTCGAGATCGAGCCTGAGCTCACATTGGCTCAGCTCGATTATAGCCCTATACTAAATTAATAAATGCTTCTGTATGTTACAATTTTTTTTTATGAAACTAATGTAAATTGTTTTCATTTATACAGCTTTATTAGATGCCTTATTGGTTTAGCACAAAGCCTCGTAAGAAACATGAATTATTGTTCACTATTTAATAAAGTTTATTTCCATAATTGTTTGCGGTGGAGGATGGGGAAAGGTAGTTAATAAAGTTTTTGACACTTTAGAATCTTTAATATCCGCCGTATGTTTGCTTATGAATATGAAATACGAATGTCTAATTGTCTATAGATTTGTGAAATTTTTATGTAAAATAATTGTGTGCTCCAACCGGCTCAACTGAAACGTCATGAAAACTCTCACATTTAGGATTCACTATTTTTGTTAAAACACAAATAAAAACTAATATGTGTAAAGAAAAATGAAATAAAGCAGTAATATAAAAGGCTGGGTTGTCTCCCGGTTACCGCTAGTTTTGTTAAGGTTTTTAGCCGAACCGTTACCTTATTTTGCATTTCTGACCTAAACGGATTAAAATTACTCTCAAAACAAAATTAAATTAAGTTCAGAACAAAATTAACATTCAAATCACTTGTGCTATTTTACTCTCATTTCATGTTCAAATCAAAATTGAATGTGATATCAGGGTCAATTGATGATTAGTACAAGATTTATATTGATTTTATTGATCAATTCTGGATCATAGTTCGGCAATTTAACGCCATGAATCTTCTATTTGTGTTCAGTTCAAAATTGGCATGATTTAACATCTTCCGATCCAAAAGTTTAGGTTAAAGATCAACGTAAAATACAAACTAAATCGAACTGATTCACGCAGATAGTTAATAGGATGGAAATGGAATTGAAGAAATTTACAATTTTGTCACCGCGCATTATTAAAATCGATGGTGTAAGAAGTCACGACGTGATGCTGATAAACCCTTATTGTATTAAATCTTTCACCTTTTTTTTTTGTAAGCCAAAGCTAGCTAGGTTATCAAAATTAGCAAAGATGCAACAGGTGACCGGGTTTCAACCCAGGAACCTGGTTAGGAGATTTGGAGCAAACCATCAGAGCATGACTTTAAACATGTTATCCAATTTACAATGCGACACTAGAAATGTCTCTAATTACATTGCGACACTAGAAATGTATTCCATTTACATTGTAATAGAAGTGTTCCCGATTACAATGGGGCACGAGAAATGTCTCCACTTATATTGTGTGTAACATTCTCAAAACTTTGAAAAAAATAATTTAACTATAAATATGCAGGGACTAAACTTGAAAATTGTGCAAGTTGACTCCTAGCGGACCACCGTGAAATCCCCAACGGTCCTTCGCGTAATGTCGAAGTCGGATCAACTGAGAGTGACACGTAGCATTGAGTCTCTTGTTGGCAAACTGTCGGCTGCGCCGCTAATGGTTCATCGCGACTGTCAAGTTATCTATTTCTTAAAGGGTTTGAAGCGTGTCGGGTGATGCATCAAATGGCGGCAGGATGGACCGCTGTGGACCCCCGACGGTTCGTTAGCGGACTAGGAAGTTAGCTATAAATGGCGAGACATGGTTGCATAATTGAAGAATTCACACATCCCATATCATTCCTATTACCTTGGAACTACACTAAGTGTTTAGATAAACGTGCCACGTGCTTCGTAAAGCATGCCATAACAATTCAAAGTTGTTATTCCGATCCCTCGAAGTTTGTGCCATCGAGTTGGAGTCGCGACGTTGTTCTGGGTCCTGACATATCATTCCCTGACACCTGACGTGTAGTAAAAGTGTTGCCCGATCATTTCCAAATTTGATAACCCAAAGTATTCGCGTTAAGGTGGGGGTGATGATTAAGTAAATTCATCATCTAGGTTTGACCCTAGTAAGATGTATAGTCTAACCTTGAAGTTTTAAAGCTAAAGGTTTTACATAAAACGATTTTGAATTGACAATATTTCTTCTAAAGATAGAAACATAAAATTTAAAAGATTGAACATTTCTTCTAATGAAAAAAACGTCAATATCAAAAGGAATGATTTTATCGACTAAAAGTCTAAATTAATATTTAAAACATTAAAAATATTTTATCAAGGTTTAAAACTATAAAGCCAAACATAGAGTGTCTGAAGCTAGATTGTACAACAATCTAGATAATTGATTAAACTATTATTTTGAACTATAGGTTTGAAATAATCATTGAGAGGTAGAGATTAGTTATAGAATGACCGAACTCAAAAAGGTGAACACACCCAACTCTTTTAAAGTATTTAATCGAGTCATTTAAACAAAGCCAAACAGTTTAGATGGGATTATTGATCCCTAAAGTTTAGGCAAGATATATGTTTGTCTGGATCCATACAAATGTGGTCACTTGGTAGGCATATCACGACACGCTTAGCATCATGTCTCTGCTCATTAAGCCGGTTTATAGGGTTGTTAGGGCTTGACTATGTGATATACTTGGTACGTGTCACACCCCAACCTAAGGCGAAAATGTCGGGGCGTGATCCAATTGCTCATAGCTCGAAGATACTATTATAATTATAAATGACAATATCTAATTAATTATTTTATTCAAATAATACACACAATAATCAAATACAACAAAACCATTCAAATAAATAAATATACAATCAATTAAATTTGAGTTTGTCTTCAATATAACCCTATGGTCTTTCTAAGTATCCATACTTCAACTTCAAACAACCTGCATATGCGTAGAAAATGGAGTTTTGTCAACAAACATGTTGAGTGATTTTACCACCAAGTTTGGTGAAGATGATGAAATTATTATGCGGTGTTGGCTGCTATTTATATACTAGGGTTTCGTATTTAGCTTTTCATAATGACATTTAGCCCCTCATTAATTATCTTTAACTTTCATTAAAACATCGATCAGACTCCTTTTAATTTATTTAATATTACAAAACTTGGATGTTGCATTGGAACCACTTCTTTAGTTGTTGAGAAGTTTGTAAATCACGTTAAACTTCGTTACCTTTGCCTCATGTCTCCCCATTTTGGTGTTAACTTCTTGTTGGTACTATATTCCTTGTCCCATTCTTTTGAGAAATGTTAAGCAATGCGTTTCCAGATGTAGATGACTGATTATCACCGATCATGTGATTCGAACATGGTTTCTTCTTACAGAGTCCACTTTGTGGTTTGGCGAATAATTGTGAACATTGTTTTTTTCTTCTCCTTTTTTTACGATGCTATTTATATTTCATGAACAATTTCGGGTTGTTGTTGTTTGATTTTGAAAATTTGTTGATTCTAATCGGCGAATAACAAAAACGTAGGATCTAGTTGCGGGTATTAAACTTACGAGGTGGGATCATTCGGATTGAATGAGTTGTATTTGGCAAATATCAGTCCCAACTTAGCACTTGGTTGGTAGCGGTCCCAACTAAAGGTGTATTTGTTTCCAATGGTCCACGACTAACGAAATGTTAACTCCGTTAGTTTGATGCTTACAAGGCAAACCTAGTTGTCAAAAGTTGCTTACGTGACAGCTTGCATGGCATGTGGCTCTTTAAAAATATTTTCAAACTTGAGTTTCCAGTAAAGAACCCAAACCTTCCTATCACTATGCCGTCAGAACTATTGATAACTATTATTATAAGCATTAAAGAGGAATGTTTTTATCAATATCTTTGCTCTTAAAGCATTAAATAAAAAAGAAAAGAAAAAAAGCCAACTCCGGTTATAAAAACGCACGACCAACCTCCTTGTAATTCGCAACTCCATATTGATTATCAGTTTAGTATCATCAATCCTCTTTATCTCCACCCAACTCCCAAGAACGAACGAACTTACTTGCATTCGGTTGGTCTTCATGGCCTTGCTTTCTGATCTTGTCAACCTTAACCTCACTGATTCCACCTCTAAAATCATTGCAGAGTACATATGGTATTCTATTCTTCTCTACTGTATGTATTTTAATTTTAATTAATTCATCACCATACCATGCTTCATAGTTGTCTTAATAGTTTTGTTTTCCAAGTAATTTGGGGTGCTGAAAACCGGGATGAGCTTATTACCGGTACCAGCATGGGTACCGAAAGTTATTATAGTACGATATTTGAAGGTACATCAAGACAGATTAGTACCGGTGATGTTGAGAGTATTGATCCCGAAAAATGCAAAAAGCGAATTGGTACCGAAAATACTGATACGAGGGGTACAACAACATTTGCTGATCCCTAGTTGAAAATTATAAAACTATTAATAATAATAATCATTGGTTCTTGAGCTCCTCTGTTCTTGGTCCTGTAATAAAAAATGAAAAGTGTTAAATTAATACTTTTGTGTACGGAACCAGTCAAAGAATCCAAGACTATGCTTACTAAATTAGTCTTATAATCTTTGAGATCATAATATTAAGGGATTAAATATAATCTAAAGAATTTATGTTTAATCCCAATTAATTTTTTATGTTAAAAAAAATAATTTCTTGTGTTATTTAACATCTTATTATAACTAGCGACTTTTGGTGTAAACAGGATTGGTGGATCAGGCATGGATGTTAGAAGCAAAGCAAGAGTAATTAAATCTGTCATTCATGGTTATTATAATTTATAACCAATGATTTATTTAAGCTTTATTCATTTATTTAAACTCAATTTATTTGTGTTTTTTAGACACTTTCGGGTCCGGTGGATGATCCGAAGAAGCTACCAAAGTGGAACTTTGATGGGTCCAGCACAGGGCAAGCACCTGGGGAAGATAGTGAAGTTATTTTATAGTGCGTACACTTTTTATTTTAACTTTAAATTTAAATAATCACCAAAAGTTAGAATATATTTAATTTTGTTTTTTGGACTAATATTGTGGATTTGATTGACGAATAAAACAGCCCTCAAGCCATTTTCAAGGATCCCTTCAGAAGGGGCAACAACATATTGGTAAATTTTCAAGAATTTCTATATATTATTTGTATATTTTATACCAACGCAAAACGGGCAGATCGGGTGGGGTAACGGGTCGTTACCGGGTTGGGTCAAAATGGGGTGGGTTCGACTAGGGTTCTTAGCGGCTGGAAATTGGACGGTTTGGATTGCATTTCTGAACCAAGCCGGTAGATACAGTTTTGGGAAAACTAAACCGTCCCGGCCGGAATAGTTGGGTTGGCCGGGCCCACGATTTTTTTTTCTTTTCCTTTTTTAAACATGAGTTCTAACATTTTAGCTTCAAAAGTTTACGGAAATGTTAGGTTTAAAAAGTAAACCTTTTACTTTTTGATTATTCAAAGTTTTACTATAAATAAGAAAAAGTTTAATAAGCATGAAATATGGTAAATTAGTACCACACTTGGATAGAGCCCGTCTGATAGACGGGTAATTAAAAAATAAAACAAAAAAGTTAAATTTAATAATATACATAATAACATATCTTACGGATTCATAAGACAAATAATTTTCTAAAATACATAGATTAGTAAGAACAATTTGTATTTGTATTTTAAAAGAAGTTAAAATGGAAAGTTGTGAATAACTGAATATATACCAATTAAGATAGAGAGAAGGATAACATCAATTCATTCTAGTTGAGTTGGTAAGCCACACACATTTAAAAATAAGGTTGTGAGTTTGATTCTCATCAACAAAGTATTTTTGATTTTATTATTCATAAAGGGGAATTGTAAAAATGGAAACTCTTAAAAAGTATACCTTTTAGTTTTTGATTATTAAAAGTTTTACTATAAATAAGAAAAAAGTTTAATAAGCATGAAATAAGGTAAATTAGTACCACACTAGGATAATAAAGGGAGAATTGTAAAAATGGAAACTCTTAAAAAGGAAACCTTTACTTTTTGATTATTAAAAGTTTTACTATAAATAAGAAAAAGTTTAATAAGCATGAAATAGGTTAATTAGTACCACACTAGGATAGAGCGCGTCTGATAGACGAATGATTAAAAAATAAAACAAAAAGTTAAATTTAATAATATACATAATAACATATCTTACTGATTCATAAGATATAAATAATTTCCTAAAATACATAGACTAGTAAGAATAATTTGTATTTGTATTTTAAAAGAAGTTAAAATGAAAAGTTATGAATATATACTAATTAAGAAAAAGAGAAGGATAACATTAATTCATCCTATTATAATTATTTAGTTTCTATACATGGAAAAGTTACATTATTATTTTAAAGTTATATATATTAAAAAATTATGTTTTTATTATTCAAGCTGGTTACAAACACTAAACCGTGATAATAAAGCATGTTTGGGATTGAGTTTGAAACACCTTATTGACTTATTGGTTTTTTCAAAAAGCTAATAAGTTAAAAGGTGTTTTGACCATTACAAAAATCCTTTTTATTTTAGATTTTTGAAGGGTCAAAAATCTGTTTTCTAAAACTCAAATCCTGATATTTCAAAATGGCTTTTTAAAAAAGCCAATAAGACAATAAGCTATTTTCAAATTCAATCCCAAGCATGAAGAATGCTTTCGTAACAGCTTAAAGGTTTTTGAACACCCTTAGTTTCGACCAAAGTGGGTACGCGCCATAACGGATGGTCAGATGGTTTTAAAAAGTGGTGAATTTGGTTTGGGTTTGAACTGTTCTGTCCAAAACTATAAGTGCCTTGTGATTGCAGCTCTGTACCAGATTAATAAAATTGACGTATTATTATTATAGGTGATGTGTGATGCTTACACTCCAGCCGGTGAGCCAATCCCGACTAACAAAAGGTATGCTGCAGCTAAGATCTTCAGCCACCCGGACGTCGAAAAGGAGGTTCCATGGTACTTTCCAAAAGTGTCTTTTTTTTTTTTTAATAATTTACTTTAAAAGAATGTAATTGAACTCAATATTCAATGTTTTCCTTATTAATAATAGGTATGGAATTGAGCAAGAATACACCTTGTTGCAGAAAGATATCAACTGGCCTCTTGGTTGGCCTCAAGGTGGTTTCCCTGGTCCACAGGTAATCAAATCAATCATCTTGTTCATAAATGCAAATAGCATGATCAAGTTTTAACTATAAATATTATTTCATTTTAGGGGCCATATTATTGTGGTATTGGTGCTGATAAAGCTTTTGGTCGCGATATTGTTGACGCTCATTATAAGGCATGTCTTTATGCTGGCATCAACATTAGTGGAATCAATGGTGAAGTTATGCCCGGACAGGTAATTCTTTTAAAATGTTTGACCCGGACCCGACTGTTTATTTTCTATTCGCAACCTTATAAATTACAAAAAGCTACTTGATTGTTATATAGTGGGAATTTCAAGTTGGACCGGCTGTAGGTATCTCTGCTGGTGATGAACTTTGGGTGGCTCGTTACATTCTTGAGGTATTGTGAATCTACTATTTGTTTTCGTTTTATTAATGCTTACCTTGTTGGAATAATAATCAAGCCTTTGTTATCCTAAGTTTATTGTATTATTAATTAAATCCTAAGTTTATTTATTTGTTAATTAGGTTAGTTGAATGATAGTTAAGGGTATTTATTATAGTTAGTTATTTGGTAGCCACATAACTATCACCCTTGTTAGGATATACATAGTTCGATTAAGAATCTTGACATCGAGGTTTTGTTTTGTTCAGAGGATAACCGAGATTGCTGGAGTGGTGGTTTCATTTGACCCCAAGCCGATTCCGGTCAGTTTTGTTTCAATTTTTTAATTTAAACCATGCTAATGATGTAAAATCTTGAACAGGGTGACTGGAACGGTGCTGGTGCGCACACAAACTATAGGTAAATCAGTATTTTAGATTTACTTAAAGCATGTTTTCTCTGTTTATTCTAATAATAAATTCGTAACCAATTAACAATAATCTTTTAGCACAAAGTCCATGAGGGAAGAAGGCGGGTATGAGGTGATCAAGAAAGCTATTGAGAAGATGGGTTTGAGGCACAAAGAACATATTGCAGCATACGGTGACGGGAATGAGCGTCGGCTTACGGGGCGTCATGAAACCGCTGACATCAACACCTTTATATGGGTACACCATGTCACATAAACAGTTATATTATATAATTTCAATAGTTTGTTTGATATTGTATTTTAATTGTTTGTGTAGGGTGTTGCGAATCGTGGCGCGTCTATTCGTGTGGGGCGTGACACGGAGAAAGAAGGCAAAGGGTATTTTGAGGACCGAAGGCCTTCGTCTAACATGGATCCGTATGTGGTGACCTCCATGATTGCTGAGACCACCATTCTGTGGAACAAATAATGAGTTTGGATGATGAAAGTTATGAAGCCTGTTTTGGAGGAAGATTTGAGAACTGATTTACTTGATGATATTAGGGGACAATCCTTTTATTAATTTCTACTTCAACTTCATGTGTTATGTGAACTACTACTGGATTTTTCCCTTGGTCATGGGTGTATTGTTGACATGCGTATTCTAATAATAAGGTTGAAGGATTGATTTATATGATTTTATTCGTATAAAGATGGCAAAGAATGGGAGGGTTGTGGGTTGGGCCAAAAAGTGTTTCTGGTATCAAATATTTGACCGACAAATAAAATCTTCCTGCTCTAATAAAATAAAACACTACTTTATTTTGTCACTTATTAAGTTTTTATCCCTTATCGCTTTTTTTAACCCATATTCAATAAAGTGGTATTTATTTCGGGTTAACCCGCCCACACAATGATTTCCGGATCCATATATTATTAATCCATTTATTTTCATTCAACACACACCCCTCTCAAATAACAAACCCTATGTTCCCAACCCTGCTATTAGTTCGCCGCCATTCATCCCCACCGCTGCTATCGATTCAGACCTACAGGACCGTTCATCCCCACCGCCGTCTCCTGTTTTCCATTGTTCCTTACTATTAGGTAATTTTACACTTCCCTGTTTTAGATCCATCAATTTGCAAGTTTTATTAGTTTTAAATTGTTGCATAGTTTAGGTCAGATATAGATTAGGTGAACGGGGGCGAAATCTAACTCAATGGAGCATATTAGGATTTTAAGGTTTTAGATTATGTAAAACTGTTATTTTGTTATGTTTATTAGTTTCTAACTGAATAGATATTTATTTATATATTTAAGCTACTAGGTGCCACCGTTAATTTCAAGCAATACTCCTGTAGTTATAAGCACACTCAAATTTGGGATAATGCTGGTCAATAAAGGTTCCTTTTTTCTATTTGGTTATTTACATTTGCTATTACTCCATTGATGTTAGGTAGGTTTCTCCATTAATTTCTGATAAAACTGCTATAGTTGTAAGCCGCTCATTTCTCTGAAGCTAAGATCTGGTATTATCACTTTTGTCTTTTTCTTTAATGATAAATTCGCAAATTTTGACACATAAGTTGTTTGTTTATAGGTTATGGCTTTAAAATAAAGAGGTATTAAACCTGCATATCACTCTGCTGTTCAAACTAACACAAGTGCAAAAAAGAAAAGAAGGCTGAAAGTGGTTGTTATGATTTTCTCTAATGACTCATGAGAAAGCATGCTTTGTTCATAACAGGTAAAGATTAAACATTTAATTTTTTTTTGTCATGGTATGATTTGTTATCTTGAGCATGATAATAATATAAATAATGTGCTAATGTTGTTACATGCGCTTGGTATTTGAAGACCTTAAAGGGTATAGTAGTCGTTTCACATTTTGTAAGTATCTTCTATGTAATCTGGTGACACTAGCGGTTTCTGTGACATTTGTTTATATGAGTTTGACAAAAATAAAAGTAGATAAATTTTAAGAATAATATGATTTCGGATATGATGTTTTATGAGTTTGGATATCTGTCTTTTATGATAGTTAACTGGCATGATCTATACACGTTTGCACATGAAGCTAATGTAGCAATGATATTAACTAAATTTCCACAACATTTTATGAATTTCTTTCAGTTATTTATTGATCGTAATTCTGTCGACCGGATTGGAAATATAACGCCCGGTACAATGTTACTTTTCAAAAGTTAGTATTTACATTTTCTCTTATTTAGTTGCAAAATTAATTTATCTTTTTTTCATATCGGAATTGCGCTATAGGCACTGTTGTTGATTCAAAGATCTGCCATCCTACCGAGTTTGATTTTTATTTGTGCAGCCATCTCGGAATTCAGGTTTTTATACACACACATATAACTGAAATATTTATAAAGTTTCTAAATTTTAAATTTTATTTAAACCAGAAAGAAGGCTTACTAAACCACAAGCTTGTGCTAAAAGTTGGTGTTCCTATTATGCTCATTAGAAACCTTAACCAGAAAGAAGGCTTATGTAACGTTACTCGACAACAAATTATATCTTTAGGTACTCGTGTAGTTGAAACAAAAATTATTTCTAGAACTAACATTGGATATACAGTTTTGATCCATAGATTACCACTGACTCCAACAGACAATAAAATAGCATATAAATTTCAAAGACGACAGTTTCTCCTTGCATTATGTTTTGCGATGACCATAAACAAAAGCAAAGGCCAATCATTATCTAGGGTTGGTTTGTACTTGAAAGAACTCGTGTTCTCACATGGACAACTAGATGTCGCCTTGTCAAGAGTTACAAGCAGGTATGTGCTAAAGATTCTGATTCTTGATAAACAAGGTAATCTGACCAATAAAACCAACCACAAATGTAGTGTACGAGAAAATTTTTTCTTATTTGTAAAACACTTGCGTAATGTTTGTTTTGTAATTCCTATAACTTTAATATAAGTTGTAATTGTATTAACAATATATGATAATTGTGTTACTGATTGTATTTTGCTTAATGTTTAAATATTATAATTTTATTAATTCCCTATGTAATACACGGGTCTCAAACTAGCTCTATTATATGGTGTTAGGGTATATGGATACGAAAGCAACATCACATAATCATGATCAAACACATAATATAATTAGACTAAAGTAATCGTTGTTTCTATATATATATGGATTGTAATGATCATAAAAATATTAATTAGTTTTCCTTGAAAGTTATTGTGAATAAAAGTTGATTATATAAATGTTGATTATTCCTTTTTGGATAGTGATCGTAAGGCTTAAAAGATTTTCTTTGGAGTATTCTTTTTGACATATCTAAAACCATATTTTGATGAATAAAATTATTGTATAACTTGGGGTTTTCAATGGTTTTGAGTGGAACTTGTTTTTTTAGAATTTTCATCTACTTTTGTTTCTTCAATCGTTTGAACACGCGTAATTGTCTTAATAATTAATAATTTACTTCATTTAATTATTAATAATATCTAATGTTATATTCAAACTCGTCTAATAGTTTAAATTACTATTTTATCAATTTATGTTATCACATTATTATACTGCATAGCTAGACTAGAAATGTTATCATGATGTTTCGTACGTCCATCGTGTTTGTTATATTTTTGGTATTCCTGTTTATTTATATAGATGAACCAGGCTCATATTTTGTGTTTAGTGCGAGTGGGTTATTTAGCTATGGTATCGGGTTTATATATTGGGCTGCAAACATTTGTATCGGGTTTAGTTATATCAATTGAGCTGCAAACATTTGTAACAGGGCTTTATTTATTTATTTTTTTATTTTGGCTCCATCATGATATGTTTCATATTTTGGTATTTAGTTTTAAATGTCTTTTTATGTGTGATATTGAATAGGGTAGTGTTTAATAAATATTGAAAATGTATATTGTTAGTGGCAGTATATATGTAACAGTGGTGGACCCAGAAAATTTTTTCACAGGGGTCGGAATACCTTTTGGTTGGTACTCAATAGACAATCAGTTTGAAAAAAAATTCAATCCGGTTTGGCCATTCGAGTCGGGCTAAATTGGTATGTAAATTTTTTCGGTGCGGTTTGGTGATCCGGCCATGCCAATTCAGACGGGGACATATATAAAATAAGATAATTAAACAAAATATCATATAATTAAAAAAATATATGAAACATAATATAAACAACTAAATATTACTTCTTGTCGTGACTATATGCACTTTAACTTAGAAACACAGTCTTCTTCTCCTTGTTATTTCTTAATAAAGCTAGTAAAAAAGCTCACTATTCACTTTTTTTGTCTTCACTTTCTTAACTTTCATTGCCCATTATTATTTTTTTTCATAGGAATGAAAATTTACTATTATCTTCTTCTATTGAAAATATATATATATCGTTTGCCAAAGTAAAAGAATATAAAAGAACAGCTAGTGTGTTTATCAACACAACATAGGAAAAGAGAAGTGTGTTTATCAATTTACATTATTTAATATGGAAAAAGTAAACAACTAACAATAGTAGTGATGATATATCTTTCTGACATTTAGTGTACAAGATACTTACTTTTTCACCTCCTAAATTTTAATACTCATTTTTAAATATTAACCTTCATCTTCTTCTATAAACCTGCACCCACCTCCGGCAACTTCCACGTACACCCGGAAAATTTCAGGTAACTCCAAATTCAATCATTTCTTTTCATCTTACATTCTCACTAGTTTCACAGGGTCGGAGTCAAAATTTTACAGGGGTCGATCAAAATTTTAACACATATATAATACTAAAAAGGATTTTTTCACAAGGGTCGGCCGACCCCGTACGACTAACGTAGGTCCGCCTGTTCCACTCGGTGCGAGGTTGATGACTCAACTCACACAACCGTAACAAGTCAGGTTACAGCCTGCATTTTTCACTCCATGCCACTCATTCAATCAAGATTCATGCTTCAAGCCTAAAAAGTAAAAACAAAAGCTATGATTTAACAAGAAAAGTTAACTAGGTTAGGGCAAAGGATGTAATGTGATAGAGTTTTTAACGTAAATGATGTTTTCTACACATGACCAAAATACCCTCATGTGTCTTGCACGTGACCAGATTTAACAAGAAAAGTTAACTAGGTTAGGGCCAAAGACATAATGTTTTTGTTAGTACATGTGTGTCAGTAGTTCATAGTCTAGCATTTGTAATCGAGTCTGTAATGTAATTATGTTTATGATTATGTTTATGTTTTTGTATGTGCGAAGTTGTCAACAAGTTCGCTTAGGCGAACTTGTCAAACAAGCGAAGTTGTCAACAAGTTCGCTCAGGCGAACTTGTTGAACAAGCGAAGTTAAGGACAACTTCGCCTGAGGCGAAGTTGTCGTGCTTATATAAACTGTTCGCTGTAACAGTTTGTAGGTGTTCATAAGTTCAAGAGTTCGTGAGTTCGAGGGTTAGCGAGTTACGTGTTTACAAGTCAGTCTGTAATAGTGACCTCGTGTCACGTGTTCGTGTTATCAATATAACGTGTTTCGGTTATTGCTCGTGTGTTTGATTTATACGTATTCTACGCTCGTATCTAGCTACGCAGGGATTCCGCACCTGCGCAGATAGCGACATACCGTGTACGATCCGTCCAGGAACCTACTATTGGTATCAGAGCCATCGGCTCGATTGTGAGGTTCGGGATTTCACGCGGGTGTAGAAAACGTCTCGTTTGACCTATTCGTGGGACGTGTTTTTACTGGGATTGTGTTTTACTCGTGTTTGACAGTCATTTGCAAGCCATAACATCGATCGGAAACTGCTAGATTGACGAAATCAGATCTGAACAGTTTCCTTGTACATCGGGCGAAGTTACCGTTCTTCAGGCGAAGTTGCCGTCACTGGAAGTAGGGTTTCGGCGAAGATATAAGGATTAAGCGAAGTTAACCACAACTTCGCCTACCTCCTAAGTTCGCCTAAGCGAAGTTATCCTCAACTTCGCTTACCTCCCAAGTTCGCTTACCTCCTAAGTTCGCTCATCCTAAGCGAAGTTATTCTTAACTTCGTCCAGTCAAGCGAATTTAAGGCCTAGCGAAGTTACACTTTCCAGCGAAGTTAACTTTCAAACGAAATTATTCTTAACTTCGCCTACTGTACTGTTTGGAAGATTTTTTTTAATTTTCGGGTTTTCGGGTTTTCGCAAAAATGTCGTCAATTAACATCTCCGATTTAGTCAAGATGGAAGTAGAAGCGGGGTCAGCCACTAAGGCCCCGAGGTTGATGAAAGGAACTGACTTCGTGGCATGGAAGGACAGATTCATCCAATACATTAAATATCAGGATGCAAAAATGTGGGTTTGCATCCAGGATGGATATATCCCTCCAACTATGCAATACGAAGGTCGTGATGTGGTTAAGAAGTATAGCAAAATGGAGGACGAAGAAAAGAAAATGTATGAGGCCGAGAGCAAGGCCCATGCTGCTATAACAATGGCACTTCCTCAAGAGGTTCTCCATACGTTCCGAAAGTACACTTCTGCGAGAGAGCTTTGGGATGCTCTTGAAAATAGATTCGAGGGGAACGTGGGTATCCGTGCATCAAAGATCAAACTTTTAAAGACCCAGTTCTCCGTTTTCAAATATTTGAAGAACGAATCACTGGATGATATTATCACCAGATACTATCATCTAATGACAGAGCTTAACAATTATTCGATTGCTTACCGAGAAGAAGAGATCGTTGAAAAGCTTCTCGATGCTCTCCCACCGAAGTGGGAAATGTACACCGTTCTTATGAGGGAAGACAGAGACTTTCCTAATTATGATTTGGAAACGGCAGTAAACAAGCTCAGAACTTATGAGTTTAATATGGTTCGAAAAGAAACACCAACAGATCAGATACAAGACCCTGGTATGTATGGTGCAAAAGTTAACTCAGGCTCAAGTTCGAGGCCTGAATCAGCTGCTTATTACTCAAAAGGGGAGTCAGTTTCTGACTCGTCTCATGAAGGAAACGTTTCAGTGAACATGAACGGTGATGTTTGCTTTGCTGCTGGAGGTTCAAGTGCTTCGAAACCTCAAACATCCAACAGTAGTTTCTCTCCTAGTGCCTCAAGCAATAACTATTCCAAGATGCCAATGAGTGTCAAATCTGCTGAAGAGCAGTTTGCAGTCTATGCTTCTTTTATTGCTTCATATGAGAACTACATACAAGGGAAGATTGTGGACCCTGCTGTTTTGGATGAGGATTATGACCAGATCGATGCTGATGATCTGGAGGAGATGGATTTGCAATGGCAAATGGCCATGATAGTGAGGCGAGTCAAGCGTTTCATGAATAAGACGGGGAGAAAGTTTGTTGGTGGTAGGCCCGGATTCGACAAGTCTAAAGTGAGGTGCTATAACTGTCAACAGTATGGGCACTTTGCTAAAGAATGCAGAAACGAGAGAGTTGAACGGGGTCAAGGCCGGTCAGCACAGCCTACTGGGATTAGTAGAGAAGTCAATGCCATGTTGTCTAGAGAAGCCGGTGAATACAACTGGAACCTGCATGCGAATGAAACTGGTGAGCAGGCGAATATGGCAAAGGTAGAAAATGAAGATTGTGAGAAGATGACTGGAGAAGAGAAAGCTACTAGTGAAGAGAAAGCTTTCATGGCAGATAACGATGGTCAACCCTCCGAGGTAAGTCCTAAACCTGTTTGTACAAAATGTGAGAATTTGTCTGAGCAACTTGCGACCATAACTGATCAGTATGTTCGTTTAGATGCTGAATTTAAAAATCTTAAAGAAGATCATCATTTTACTAAGGCAAGAGAAAACAGTTTTAAAGTTAAAATAAAAGCATGTGAAAAAGATATCAAAAGCTTAAAAACTAAACTTGCTGAAAAAATTGATGTAATTGACCTAAGCTATGAGGTTTTAGAAGAAAAAACTAAACTTATTGCTGAACGTGAAAAGCAGATTGCTGACCACCAGGTGAAAGTGGTGGAACTGAACCGAAAACTCGAGCAGTTCCGAAATTCCTCAGCTATTCTTGATCACCTTGTTAGTGATCAAGGTACCTCTCCAAAGAGAGGAGGAATTGGTTATCACGAGGTTCCACCACCGTATAACCATAATTACACTTTTAACCCTAGTGTACAGAAATCTGCTGAGTTTGAAGTTCCTCAGACAGTTCCCATCAAGGTTACATTTAAAGAACCAACTGTTAGTAATGGCGAAACGAGTTCGCCTGTTTCTAGTGTAAATATTTCTGTTACGAGTCCAGTCTCATCGGATTCGGATAAGTTGTCCGAATCTGGTAAGACGAAAGAGAAGGTAGTGTTACCCACCGGTGGAGATAAAAATAAATCTTCTAAAAAGTGTACTCCACTCAACCCGTATGTCCCACCTTATGTGAGACGAACGGCTGGTAACACTGCCTCTACATCCAAACCAACATTTGAAAAGAAAATGGAGAGTAGGTGTTGCTTTAGATGTAATAAATTAGGACACCTTGTTGCAGATTGCCCTCTGACACCGAGATACAGAGGTGTGAGGCCAAATAAAACTGAGAATAAGCATCAATTTGATACTGCGAAAAATGAGAACTTATCAAAATGCCAAAATGTAACTAATTCAAGTTTTCATAAAAACAAACCTCAGTTTTTCAACCAAACCACAAGATATAACACTTTCAATTCACATAAGTTTGGAAGGCATCACACTCAATCTTCAAGGAGATTTCCTAACAGGACTTACAGGAATCATCCTGATGCTAACTTTGGAAAGCCAGGGTACGGGACGTATCGATCCAAGACCAATTGGTCTTGGGTCCCAAGATTCTAATTCTCTGTTTTATTGTGCAGGAACAGTTGAACAGGGCTGCCCACAGTCTTTGGATTGTAGATAGCGGCTGTTCCCGGCACATGACGGGCAACAAACACTTGTTGCATGATTTAAAACCTGTTCAGGGAGCGAGAGTTAGTTTTGCTGGTGAAAGCGGAGGAAGGATTACTGGTAGAGGAACAGTGTCAAATGGAAGGATGACACTTGAGAATGTGAATTTTGTGGAGGAATTAAAGCACAATTTGCTGAGTGTGTCGCAGATTTGTGATAAAGATTACACTGTCCATTTCACAAAGATCGAAGCGATCGTATTAAAGCCTGGTTTTCAGATACCAGACGAATGGATAGTTATGAAAGCTCCACGTGAAACGAATACATATGTGATGGATATGAGGTCTACTGAAATGGCCACCGGAGAATCTTGTTTAATGACAAAAGCAAGCGAATCAGAATCAGAATTATGGCACAGGAGAATGGGACACATTCATCTTCGGAAGATGAACTTCATTGTCAAGAATGGGCTTGTGATGGGCGTTCCCTTAAAAAGTTTTAACTTTGAAGACAAATGCATAGCATGCAAGAAGGGAAAACAACACAAGAAATCCCATCTCACCAAGAAGATCAATTCAATTGCCGGTACTCTAGAACTACTTCATATGGATCTCTTCGGTCCCGTGAATGTAAAAAGTCTAGGAGGTACTTCTTACTGCTTGGTGATCACTGATGACTACTCGCGATATTCGTGGGTATATTTTCTGAAATCTAAAGATGAGACGGCCCAAATGGTGAAGAATCTAATTACTAAGGTTGAGAACGTCATGAGTAAATTAGATAAATACATCAGAAGTGACAATGGGACAGAGTTCAAGAACTTTGAAATGGAAATCTTCTGTCTTCAGAAAGGAATTGAACATCAATACAGCGCTCCGTATACTCCGCAACAGAATGGAGTGGCTGAAAGGAAGAACCGAACGTTAATTGAAGGAGCCAGAACTATGCTGGCAGACTCGAAGCTTCCTGTGATGTTCTGGGCTGAAGCAGTTGCTACAACCTGCTATGTTCTGAATAGGGTGTTAACCGTTAAGAGACTTGGAAAAACATGTTACGAGCTTATGCATGGAAGGAAGCCCAACTTGTGCGGTCTTGAACCATTCGGGTCTCCTTGTTTGATTCTGAAGACTAATTCGAAATTTGGTGAAGTAGCCGATGAGGGAATCCTAGTCGGTTATGTTGTTGGGACTCCCAATAGACGGGTCTTCAATACGTCGACTTGCAAGGTGGAGGTGGTTTGTAACACCGACATTACTAGTTACCAATCGCCAAAACCAAGCAATGGACCTGCTGAGCTTTTCGACTATGTTAAGCTTTTTAAGTCGTTTAACGTACCTGATTTGGAAATTTCTGAAGAAGACGAAAGAGCTGTGACGAAGATGATACTTGATGAGGAAGAGAATCTATTGCAACGACAGCTGATTGAGAAATCTCAACCTTCCACATCAAACACTATCGGTACCCCTACTGCCTCGACTGAAGATGAATTTATTAATCCTTTTCACTCTCAGCCAGAAACAACCATTGATGAGATCTCTTCAAATTTGGAAGATAATTTGCATGTCGGTTCTGTTCCGACCACGAGAATACACAGAGATCACCCTTTGGAGAATATTCTAGGTGATGTGTCCTCCAGTGTACAAACCAGAAGTAGCTTGAATGAGCACACTTGTGTTTATACAAGCATAAAAGAAACGGGTATAATGAACGAATGTTTGTACTCCTGCTTTATTAGCCAGATTGAACCGAAAAATTATCAAATGGCTCTTAAGGACAGCTCGTGGGTCGAGGCCATGCAAGAAGAGTTGGCTCAATTCGAGAAGATGGAAGTCTGGACTTTGGTTGAAAAACCAAGGAATGTGCATGCTATAGGCACAAAATGGGTGTTTAAGTGCAAGAAGGATGAAAAAGGGATTATCATTAGAAACAAGGAAAGACTGGTTGTTAAAGGTTTTAATCAGCAAGAGGGTATTGATTACAATGAGGTGTTTGCTCCTGTCGCACGGTTGGAAGCGATAAGATTGTTTTTGGCGTTTGCTGCGTTTAAAAAGATGAAGGTGTTTCAGTTGGACGTGAAGAGTGCGTTCCTCAATGGGAAAGTGGATGAGGTTGTGTATGTTGAGCAACCTCCGGGTTTTCCTGACCCAGATTTCCCAGATCACGTGTACAAGTTGAGCAAGGCGCTATATGGATTACATCAGGCACCTCGTGCCTGGTATTCAACGTTATCGGACTACTTGCTCGAGAATGGTTTTGAAAGGGGTTTAATTGACAGCACACTGTTCGTGAAGAGAGAAGGAAGCGACTTCCTACTAGTTCAAGTCTACGTGGATGACATCATATTTGCTGCATCAAGAGTCTCTATGTGTCAAGATTTTGAGGATGTCATGAAGAAAAGGTTCGAAATGAGTGCTATGGGTGAACTAACTTTCTTTCTAGGATTGCAGGTTGATCAGAAGAAGGACGGGATGTTCATTCATCAGACGAAGTACGTTCATGATGTGCTCAAGCGATTCAAGATGGAGGACAGTTCTCCATATGACACTCCAATCTGCGTCAATCACAAATTGGGCGCTGAATCAGATGGTGACGCAGATGTGGACCCAACTCTGTATCGGGCGATAATAGGTTCATTAATGCATTTAACTGCTTCTAGGCCTGATATAATGTTTGCTGTTTGTCTTTGTGCACGTTTTCAGGCAAATCCGAAAGAATCTCACTTGAAAGGTGCAAAGAGGATACTACGGTATCTCAAGGGCAAGCCGAAGCTGGGGTTGTGGTACCCGAAGGGAGGAGACGTAGAACTGGTAGCTTACACTGACTCTGATTATGGAGGGTGCAATCAGAGTCGGAAGTCGACTACAGGAGGATGTCAGTTTCTCGGTGGAAGATTAGTTTCCTGGCAGTGCAAGAAACAGACGTCAGTTGCAATCTCAACATGTGAAGCTGAATATATGGCAGCATCCAACTGCTGTTCACAGGTTTTGTGGATTCAGCAACAATTGCGCGACTATGGTCTGAATTTCTTACTCACTCCTATTTTAATTGATAACACTGCAGCCATCTCAGTAATTAACAATCCCGTGAAACATAGTAAAACCAAACATATTGACATTCGTCATCATTTCATACGGGATTGTGCTGAGAAGAAACTGATTAAGATCGAAAAAGTTGATACGCTCGAAAATTTCGCTGATTTATTTACAAAAGCGTTTGATAAATCCAGATTTCAAAACCTAATTGAGCTGAACGGGATGATCAATCCCGAGTAACCATATTTTTTTGTTTATGTTAAAAAAAAAAAAAAAAAAAAACGTCACTATTGCTTAAAATTAGTCGGTTACCTCCGTTTGATGGACATATCCACGGATATGTTTTGGTCCTCGTTTCTTCTTAGAAAATGAGGGTCGCCATTAACCAGATGACTGAAAGTGACCGGGGCAGTTATGATGTGTTTTCTTTCTGTCGCTGAAAATTAGTCGGTCATACATAGTTAGAAGGACACATACTTGTATGTGGTCGGTCCAGTTGATCCATTGGATCTTCAGGATTGCCGTTTACCTGAAGACTTTGACTTGATCGGGGTGACTGAAGTCAAAATATTTTAATGGGAAATGAAATTACTTTTCAAGTCTATTACTTCGTATGAAGTAAATGTGCTATGTTTAACAGAAAATTGATCTAACCTTGGAAAATGATATATATACTGATTGTGTGTGCTTAGCTGGTGAAGTTATTAGGCTTAAAAGGCTTTAGGACAATCATTGTATGTCATGGTAACTTTTTATGGTGCGTAAAAGTAGATGTGATACAAACTAATTTTACTTGATTTTATGTGGAAACTCCTTAAGAGTTTTGCGTGTCTTCATATATATCTTTTCGAATGATAGGCAGAAAAGCGATTACCCAGTCATACACGAGCCCATGTGTGTTCTGATTCCCGTGAAGAAAGCGTTTCAAGACACTGCAGTGATCCAGATTCGGGACTTGCAGTAAAATTCTACTTTGAAGTCTATGTTAAAAAAAAATAAAAATAAAAAAAATAAAAAAATTTGAGTTATTGTAACATATTAGTGATCATAAATTCAAGACTTCTCTATCTTAGAGCAAGATGAAGAACGGGAAGCAGAAGAAGAATACATACAAGTTAATCAGACACTATGGGTCGAAGTTAATTCGGGGTGACTTGGGGAAAGCCAAATACGCTTTGAGGATAGATAGGAGGCATCAATTTTTCTGAGTTGTTGCCCACTTAAATTTTAAGGATTAATTGAACATAACTCGTATCACAGAAACGATGAAAACCATCTTAAGTATATTACCTGCTTACAACCTGTCTCTATATGTCATAATACAGCTAAACACGGATCTATGTGACAGTCACGTAGTTAGTATGATTCCTGTTAGGATCTTTTCTAAAACATAGCTGTCCCTACCAAGACTGAAATTTGATCCCTTATTTCGTTAAATTTTTATAAGTTTTTCTATTTTTGTAGTTGTATTATTTTATATCTGGTTACTTAGACTTGATCATTTTTGTTTAACTCTTTTTGGAAGTTTCAGATGTTAATTGCAAAATGTTCAAACTTAATGGGTTGATTCTGAAAATATAGGCGAAGTTGTTGAATCAGGCGAACTTGAGCTTAACTTCGCCTTGGCGAAGTTATTCTTAACTTCGCCTGACCAACACTGACCCTATATAAGGCTTTTCAAACAGTAAAATATCATTATTTTTCAAACTTCTCCGGCGAACTTGTGCGAGATCTCCGGCGAACTTGATTTTTATCTTCGTTTTCGATCTTTGATTATAGTTTCTATTATCATTGAGGGTATGTGTTGTCGATATCTCTCACAAACTCGTTCGTTTCTTGATCGTTTTTACCCGGTTCGAGCCCTCGGGTCGTCGGACCTTTAAAACCGAAATCTTAAAAACTTGTGTTAACGTGTGCATGGACGTCCTTTTCAACTTCACATCCTTAATATCATGTGTATTGATGTTCTTGATCGTCGGATTTAGCCGACAACACCGGAATTCCGATGTTGGAATCTGGACAGTCGCTGTTAGGGTTTAGGCGAAGTTATGGTTAAGGCGAAGTTATCCACAACTTCGCCTGGGGCTTAATTTCGCTTGAGGCGAAGTTTTCCACAACTTCGCCTGAAGCTTAATTTCGCCTAACACTTATCTTCGCCTGAGGCGATGTTGTGATAGGGCGAAGTTATCTTCAACTTCGCCTAAATCAATTTGTTTAACAGTTACATTAGACGAACTTAAAGATGAAGCGAAGTTGTTCCCAACTTCGCCTCACCTTTAATTTCGCCTATACAGTTTTAATCACAACTTCGCTCATGGTATAACGCAAACTTGTGAGTTGCTTAACAGTTATCTAACTTGGTTTGTTTAGTGCAGATATGGCTGCTGTTGGCGGTACTGGTGGTGATGACGGTAATGATCAAAGACAGTTCTTTCCAGCGCATAACCAGTACATCATGTTAGATCCAGACGCAAGTGGCGTGGAGGACTACAGGGAGATAATCACATTTCTCCTGCGCTCAAGGATCTTCCATGCGATCACGAATACCCTGCCTATATCACTACCTAACATTGAAGACTTTTGGCAGTCGGTAGAGTATGATTGCCGGGTTGATCCACCGGTGATGCGAGCAACCGTAAATGGTCACGTTGTGCAGTTCTCTTCAGAATATATACGGTTGGCTTTGCAGTTTGGAGAAGAAACTAGGGATGACCCAACGGAGTTCGTCGCTCCTTTTCGTGATGGGGCATATCTCAGGATGGGTTATTCAGGTCCGTTGGGGGACACGCAGAGGAGAAAAGGATTTTTGCTAGATCAGTGGCGCTTCCTAATGCACGTCTTGATCGTGTGCATGTCTGGGAGGAAGGCAGGAACTGATGGAATGGGCGCGACGATGCAGTCTGCCATGACTGCCCTGACTTACAACAGAAGATATTCGTTTAGTCAGCTGATATTTTACGAGATTGATCGTCAGAGGAGGGCTGTGGCGCGCGAGCGATTTATTATGTATCCTCGGTTCTTACAAATGATTCTCAATCATGTGGCTCCGTTGCTACCTCAGAGACGCCCAATTAGATACGTTGAATGTGTGACGAAGCGTATCTTTGCTCAGTGTCGCACTTCTAGCGCACGAAGCAAGCCTGAGCTGCGTCCCAGGCATACTCCACTGTTCGGGTATCTTGTCAACCCGGAGTATGTTCCTGCTGGTGGGGACGAGTTCAGAGACCCAAGACCACATCAGGCGGCAGCACCCCAGGCTGTATCGGCTGCTCCTGTTGTATCTACTGTTGCCTCTGCTGCTGTGCCAGCTGCTGCATCTCCTGCTGTGCCTACTACTGAAGAAGTAGATCTTGATGCTGCTTTTAGCGGCCATGGATTATTTGATATGGATGTCTCAGGTTCTCATGTCATGGAGGTTACTAGAGCAGTTACTTCGGTAGCTGACTCCGATCTTGACGAAACATTTGCTGAAGCGAGACGACTAATGGTGTCTCGGGAGAGAACGACTGGAAAGAGGCCGAGAACTGTTGACGATGATGATGAGGAAGTTGATGAAGAAGAAGCAGTTCAACTAGTGCTCAGGCGTTCAAGAAGAGAACGGACAGGTATGGGTTCGGGAGCTGGAGAATCTTCAAGGCTGGTACGTTTTGCTCCACCTGCCTTGTCTGGTATGTCTCTTATTCCTTCTACAGCACAGGTTACTGCCGTCGAGACGTCGGCTCCAGCAGTTGTGTCTCTACCACCCCAATCGCTTACTCCACCGGTGGTAGTTGCACGATTTGTTGAGTCCACAGTTACTACTACTGCAGGGTTACCAAGTGTACCACCTGCGGTCACTTCTGCTGCTGATGTCCCGCCGACTCCAACGTCTACTTCAGACTCCGAAAGGATTGCTTCGCTAGAGCGGATTGTAGCTGAACAGTCAAAGACCATACAAAGCCTAGTGGAATCCAATCGCCTGCAAGCATCCCTCCTGGTTGCGCACGGGAAAGTAATAGATGCCTTCAAAGAGTTCTTGGCATCTCAGGGGGAGAAGACTTGTAGGGGAGATGAGTTGAGGACAAAACGGAGAGAAGATCAAGACGATGATCCCAATGCACCGGAAGGTGCAGGTGGTGAGCTACCAAGAACCTCTCAGGCTCTTGGGGCTTCCACAGCTGAGGGGGAGTCTACAAGTGCAGCTGGTGACGAGGTGGTAGCGGTTGATGATGATGATGATGTCGAAGACGTAATCGACGCATTAAAAGAGCTGGATGAGGATGATGATGATTTTATGCTGGAAGAAGATGTGCTGCCGGTTGATGAGATTGAGAAGATCGGTGAGCAAATTACTGTTGAGAATGTGATAGAGGAAGGGGAAATTGTAGATGACTCCATGGAACACGAGATTCCGGAGGTTGAGATGCCAGAGATGGGTGATAAGACTGTTGAGGAAGATACTGAATGGGAGGAACAACCGAATTGGAAAGAAGGTTGTGCTCACTGGTTCATAAAGACGAAGAAGCCGGCGATCCCTAAAAGGTTCAAAAAGAGTTACAATATTAAGGGATACGCAGAAGCAAAGAAAGGTATTATCTGCTGGATATATGATGAGCAGCTGCGGCTCTTCGTGATCAAAAGATACGATGGAATTCAGTACTTCAGGAGAACGTTGAGATCTTTAAACACACTGCCTGAATGTGAGGTAAAAGATTTAGCCAGATTGGGATTGATAAACCGAAGTGAAGACAACATGGCTAGAATCATCGGGAAGATCGTGTGGAAGGAGTGTATTAAGGAGAAGAAGTTTGAGCTGATGAGACCACAAAAGGGGAAACTTGTCGAAGACAAGGATAGAGGTCTGAGAGCTGATGGAAAGCCTTGGATGATAATGAAGTATAAACCGATCCGGTGCCTTAAAGAAGTACCGATGAAGCTCATGCCCAAGGACGTGCTCAAAGATCTAAAATGGTGGTTCGTGGACTGTGAGACAGCGGAGGCGGTAATGGAAAATGTGGATGAACAAGAAGTGCTTAGGGTTTACGACCCGATGCATCTTGTTAATCTATCGCAGGCTGATCTGAAGATGCTCAACGAGAAGAAGATCTTCTACATTCCTGCTTGGAAGGATCAAGCTAGGAAATATCAAGAGGTGGTGTCGGTGTGTGTTAGAGAGGGAGCGCACACGTAGAGATGCAAGATTACAAGACTCAAGATTTGAAGATCAAGATATGAAGCTACTGCCAAGGGGGAGTCTGTTGGTACATGTGTGTCAGTAGTTCATAGTCTAGCATTTGTAATCGAGTCTGTAATGTAATTATGTTTATGATTATGTTTATGTTTTTGTATGTGCGAAGTTGTCAACAAGTTCGCTTAGGCGAACTTGTCAAACAAGCGAAGTTGTCAACAAGTTTGCTCAGGCGAACTTGTTGAACAAGCGAAGTTAAGGACAACTTCGCCTGAGGCGAAGTTGTCGTGCTTATATAAACTGTTCGCTGTAACAGTTTGTAGGTGTTCATAAGTTCAAGAGTTCGTGAGTTCGAGGGTTAGCGAGTTACGTGTTTACAAGTCAGTCTGTAATAGTGACCTCGTGTCACGTGTTCGTGTTATCAATATAACGTGTTTCGGTTATTGCTCGTGTGTTTGATTTATACGTATTCTACGCTCGTATCTAGCTACGCAGGGATTCCGCACCTGCGCAGATAGCGACATCCCGTGTACGATCCGTCCAGGAACCTACAGTTTTTAAACATAAAGGATGTTTTCTGTCATTTCTTTTACTAAAGGACGTTCATTGAAAAACGATCAAACATAAAGGACGTCTTTTGCTATTCTGTCAAAAAAAATATGAGTTTTATGGAGATGTTGTAGCTCAGTTTTGATGTTGTTTGCCGGAGATGAAGGTCTGTCATGGTGGGTGGGTTTCTACAACGGTTGTGGTAGGCGTGGGTAGGGCAGGGTAAGGATGAAAAAGATGAAGTGGAAGATGGTGAGTACCATCTATTAGTTAGTGAATTCTATTATTTTTTTAAATATATATATATATATATATATATATATATATACAATTTTGCCTCTGAGTTAACGTAAAAAAACTAACAGAGTTAGCAATTTGGACGATATTGACAACGATTGGGAAGTCTGAATAGTTCAATTGCAAAAAACAAACCTTTTGAACAAAATTCGCATAAAATTAAATAAACCTTAGAGACGATTTTAATACTTTACTCCTTGGATTTAAATGGTTCTGTCTAATAATTTTCAACTTAATGTAAGTAACTTGATGAGTAAAGATAATGTCCATATTGGGATTGGTTATTTTAGCCTACTTATAACTTATTAACTTATTAAAAAGTAATAAGGTGTTTGAGTTTACTTTTGGTGTAAGAGTGATAATTTAATAAGTTATCCTTTTGTAACTTATTGAAAAGTTATAAGGAGTTTTCATAAGAAATCCCAAACACCACCGAAACTTTCAACTCAAACTTTGACTTCTTTAAAATGGGGATCATTAGACTTCGTACTTATTTGGCACGTCTGGGATTGAGTTTGAAAAATGTTTATTGGCTTATTGGTGTTTTCAAAAAGCCAATAGTTTAAAATGTGTTTGGCAATCACAAAAATCTTTCCTATTTTAGTTTTTTGAAAATGTTAAAAAGCATTTTTCCAAAAGCCCCAAATCCTACCTTTTCAAAATGGCTTTTTGAAAAAACTTATAAGCTAATAAACATTTTTCAAACTCAATCCCAAACACCTGTTGCGGCTGTGTTTAAAAAGACGATGTCGCACTGTCACCCGTAACACCTGCTGCAAAACCAATGCATCCAAAAAGACCACATGATCACAAACCGATAGGTACAGTCCTGTTTCAGCTTTACTTAAACTACAAATAACCAAATACCTTATTACTAACTCAACAGATGCAGAAGAGAGCAACAAGAAAGCAAAGTGATAACCACATGACACCACTCTTTTGTAAAATTACCATTGTTATGTACGCAGGGAACCACCAAAACTGTGATCGATCTTTTGTAACTATGGTAGTAAACAAAATAGCTAACAAAACTAACTTATCCTTTGTACATTGCTGCAGCTGCTGCAAGCAAATGGCCTGCTATTTCTTCTCATTTGCAACAGTCCCCGATACGATGAGTATTAATTAAACAAAAAAACCTTAGTAAGTAGTTTACAAACTTCATACATATTCTTAAAACGACGAACATAATTTATACAATGACTTCAAATATTAACATAAATAACCACATGTACATATATAACATATAATTTCATATAATTACAGAATATACAAACAATTTATTCAATATACTTCATAGAGTTAATGGCAAATGCTGGATCAATAGAGCTTACTGAACGATTTTCATAAAACTTTCAAACCTGTCATCTTCAACAACATTTATCTTCAAGTTAAAAAGATCGCTTTGATACTCCATCCACAGATACGACGTCTCCTCGTCACATATCACCTCTTCTAACTGCGACAATTTGCTAATAGCCACCGGCAATTCTTGCAACCCACTACAACCATCCATTTTAAGTACTCTCAATCCACCTAGTTCACCAATTTCTTCAGGCAGTAAAGCTATACTCAGACTATCAGATATATCGATGAACCTCAGATTGCGTAAACTTGCAATAGATTTTGGTAATTCTTTCAGCTTTGTGCAGCAATGAAGCCTCAAGATTTCAAGATTTAGCAAACTCCCTAGCCCTTTCGGAAGAACATCGAGCTCTTGGCAGTTGGTGATGCTGAGCTTCTGTAGATGAACAAGATTACATAGTTCTGATGGTAGTTCTGTCAGATCATAACACAAATCAATTTCAAGATCGGTGATATTTGATTGTATGTATGGCGCCTCAGTTGTAGAACTCATCAAAGCATTGCCGATTTCACACATAACAAACGAAAGTTTCCTTAAATTCCTCAATGCAAAGATTGGATAAAGAGAGGAAACCAAAACGTGTTCGAATCTGATTGTTCTTAGGTTGGATAGACACTTGATCAACGAAAGATTGTGTAGCTGAGAAGGATAGTCATTGTAGCATGTAATACTTAAAACCGTCAATTGGACCATTCTTCTAATGAACTCGGCTAGTGTGTATTTTTTACTCCTTATATTTAATGTAAGTACTTCAACTTTAGGTGCTTGTAGATCATACCAATTTGAGCCGAACGCTTCATCTGCAGATTAATATTACAATTAAATTTCTACTTGTTTTTTCAAGCATTAAAGGAGTAATACCCAATTATACAGGCTAGCATACGAGCCGTATGACATCATATGACCGATGTATCGTATGGGCTGTATGAGTGTGGTCCCATGGTACAACAACAGGCCAGCCACGTTTGTAGCATTGTTTACACACTTTACACTAATGGCAACATGCATGTTTTAATACTATGAACACACTTGTGCTGGCTATTCAGGCATTTAAAAAACATCCTAAACTTTCTGAGATGTTATATATCTTCCAGGGATCATTAAAAGAGTTGAGAGTGGTTACTTTAGTGTTCATGACGGTAAATTGCTGATTAGTGTTTTTATTACAAAAACAGTAAGATCTTGAGTTGCTTTAGTTGAATCGGAGAAGAACAAGGATTCTATCACAAGAAATCCTTTAATCATGTTCATAGTGGGTGTGTTTCGCCATCAAAACACTAGAACCCGTTTGTTTATATCATTATATGATATGTAAGATAAATGATGGTTAATTAGAAGAAATCATGTATGTTGAATATAATCATGATGGATCACAAGTAGTCTATGTCATTTGTGTAATTATATAGTAGTACTCATGTTTAGTGTCCCTTTATGCATGCATGTAATTATTAAGTCTAGGGGTCTAAGAGTCAAATTATAAACTTGGTAGCCTACCAAGTAATGTAATATATATGTATTACCAAATGGTTGAGATGATCTGCCTAATCATCGTGTCGATTAGAGATTCCGGCCGGGGGCTATAAAATCTGATCATGTAAACAATTTTGGGTTAATCCCAAGTACTTTGTAATCAAGAAAACCTTATTGTTTATTTGTTCTTATTCAAGTATCAATTCTGGGCGACATTTTATTTATGTGAGCACCAACTCAAGGGGTGTTATATAACATAACGTACTACTATCACTAAAACAAAGTATCTTGCATCCTATGGCCTTGTGATAAGAATAAACGTTAGTTGTTAAATGCGCAGGTCGACGCTGAACTTCAGTAAGGTACATGATCATGAGTATATTGAAAGTTGAATAAGTATATGTGTATGAAAAGCTAAGATAGAAATTATAATGATTTATATATGCATGACTTATTTGCATTTCAAAAAATGTTAAAAATGTGTTTTGATCACATTGTTTGTTTATCAATTCACCATCTAAAGATGACATGTGTTTTTAATTAAACATGCACAATAGGTGATTAGTAGGAAATTATAGAAAATAGAAAGAAGCGTAGAATAGGCGCGATTGGAGAAATTTGGTTCCTAAAGTTTTTCTTTTAATAGTTTATTAGAAACTTCACATTAAACTCCTTGGAAGCAGAGGAACAACCCATAAGTTATGCCATTTTTTCCGGAGCTAAGTTCGTATCAATTAGTCACTTTAGACCGAAAAAGTGGGGTGTGACGAAAGGTTAAGAGAGATATGAAACCTGTTGAAATAGATAAGATACGAGTGTTGATAGGTTGTTCTATTTGTGCAATCCACCATGTGGGAAACTCATTCCTATGAATTTCTATGAACAACCGTTTTCTTTCTGAAACAGGTTCTTGAGTGCTCAGGTAGATTGCTAATTCTCTTAGCAAATCATGTTGTGTAACATAAAGCTCATTACAATAGCCGTTGAGTTCACTAGCATCTTTCCTGTAAAATAATATGAATATTGGTTTAACAAGGGACAAATGACATCTAATATAATGCAAGAAATCATTTACCTTATTGAAACAAGATTAATGAGATTTCTTAGTGAGAGTTCAAGAAGAGTTTCACATGTATACATTCCCTCGTCGTCAAGATTGTACAGTTCCACCCACATATCCTTAAGAAGCATGGCTGAAATCCGCTCATCTTCAGGAAAGGATCCCAAATCCAAGAAACATTCTTTAACAATAGGCAACTCATCCAGTGCATCAACACTTGACTTCAGACTATGAAGAATGTTGCTATTTGATTGCAGAATAGATTGACTTTCTAACCATTTATTGAGAGTTGTTTTCCATTTGAGCATAGGTTGTCCGCATAGCGAAGCACCTACTACCGCAAGGGCCAATGGAAGTCCCTTACAGAATTTAACAATCTACACCCGGAAGCACAATCAAAGTTACAAATTGATATTATGATATACATAAATATCATACAAATATAAGAATTCAAGATGCTCTCTTTTTTATTTTTTAATCTCTACCTTATTCACAAGATCATCCGTCACATTAATGGGAATCCCGTCACTTGGAAATGCATAGTGGCAAAGAAGAGTTCGTGCATCTTCATCGTTCAACAAACCCAACTCATATGTAGAATTAAACCTTGGAAACATGAATCTTGATGTGACCAAAACTTTGTATCCAGGTGTCTGGAACATAAGATCCTGAATAACGAACTCAAGTTCCGACCACACATCATCAAGGACCAATAACATTTTTTGTGATCCCATTCGCTTTATAAGGTTATCAAGTTGATTCCTGGCTTCTTCATCGGTATGAAACTCACAATGATTTTCGCCATGATGTTCAAATATTTTTTGGATGATGATCTTAAGACTGGATTGTCTAGAGACCGTAACATAAACGATATTTTCACCAAACATGTCTGTCAAAATATAAATAGAGTATAGTAAGAACTTAATCTCGTTAAAGAATGTAATTCAATGTTGAAGATATAAACTAAATCAAATTTATCATTATTATTTCTGTTATATGTATCATACTTAAAACATATATATTTGAATTATTATTACGTTTATTAAGATTGGGCATCTTATCTTACAATACCAAGGGCATCTCCAATGGGTGTATTGGAATCCCACATGAAGGAGCTTTGAATTACAAACCATTGATTTAAAAAATTGGAGTTAATTGTAAGCTAGAACATGATTTGAAAACAAGGACTGGCGTATTGCTTTGAATGTGTGCCCAAGTGACCAACAACCTCAACAACCATATTTACAACCATATATATATATATGTATGCAATAGTTATGCAAACATCCGTTGGATTAAATTCACATAAATCACACACATATTTTTTATTTATTATTTATATGCATGTAATATTTATATCACTAGCTCTTTTTATACACACCTTCATTCACATATATCACACAAACAAATAATCTCTGCCTCCAATTTCTCTTTACTAGTTTAAGATTCCTTTACACAAACAATGAGCTCGAGCGACGAAGAAATAATGCATTCTTCTCCTTTATGTGAGACGATAAGAAAACGTCATAGCCTAGTTTAATTATTATTTAGGTTCAAGTATGTTTTTTAGGTGTGTTTTTTTAAAAAATGTTGTATGTTTTAAGTTTAATTTTAAAGTGTTGTTTTTTCTAGTAATTGTTTTAATATAAAAGATATAAATATTAAAAGATATATACGAAATATTAATATTTAATTATAAAAGATATAAATTGATTTAGATTAAATAAAGGGAAAAGTAGGTGATAAGTTGGCGGTTTGAAATACAAACTATGTAATAACCACTGGAGAAGAAATAAAAGTTTTTTTAGGTTGGTTTAAAATCTGATGTGGCATACTGAGTTGGCGGTTTGAAACAAAAACTGATGTACTGCACTGGAGATGCTCTAATAAAATAAAATGTGGAAGCTTATGTGTCAAGCCTACATTTCTCCTAATTTCTAATCTCTCATCTCATTCATTCTAGCTATCCATGGGTCACGGGTCAAAATCATTTTATCAAGCGGGTTATAACATAGTGTGAATTTTATAACTTAGTGTCATTTTCATACCTGAAGTTTGACCAACTACGCAACTTTAGCACATTTTTTAAATTTCCGGACATTTCCAAAACCATGCTATTTTAGTAATTTTTGTTAACCCATTTGTTTTTCCTTTAAGTCTACATTAAATTAATTGATAAGTATTTTGAGAATCACAATTGAAATAAAAGACTTTTTTTCTTTTTATCGTTTGATAAATCACGTGTAATACACGGGTTTAAAAACTAGTATATATATATATATCATTAATTTGGCTGCAATCATAACTGTCCTAAATGGTGCCAAAGGATACGACAGTTCGAATCCTACTTGTGTCATATTTGGGTGGATATTGGTAATAAAGGATTTGAACTAGGTCTTGTGCAAAGGTTGTCAGTTTGAATCCTGAGCCCAACCGAGTTTTCGTCCCACCGTGTGTTACGCCAGAGAGTTCTGCTCTTGTGGTGGCACAACGGATGTCAAGTGGCAGTCGGCAGTATGGTTTCTCAGGGGAACGCCCAAGCCAAACTTTGAAGCCAGCGTGGGCCCGGTTAAGACAACATACTCTGGTCAGAGTGGGGCATCGGGGCTCTCCAAATTTAGAGGGTGCGGTAGCCTAAATAAAAAGAAAGTCGCCGTTCTAAAAAAAAGTTGTTCCAAGATCTGTTGATCCATTGTTTATCTATCTAATATATATATATATATATATATATATATATATATATATAGGGTAAGGATCCTAAGAGAACCATTGGCAAATTGAGAACTTTGAGAACCATTTTGGACCACTAAAAAAACCCTCTAAAAAATATTAAAAAAATTATAAAACAAACAAAACAGGAAATTTTAAAAAAGTAAAAAAACCAAAATTCTTATATTTCATTCCGGTTTCATTAAAAAAAACAGAATTTTTTTTCTCTTTTTAATTCGTATTATACCTATACACATATGTATACTTTCATTTTTGGGTTTTTATTTTTGTGTTTTTTTTTTGTTTTTTGATTTTTTTTATTTTTGGGTTTTTTTTGTCCAAAATGGTTCTCATAGTTCTCAATTCCCAAAAAGTTCTCACATGATCCTGATCCTATATATATATATATATATATAGGCTAAGTATAAAATGAAAACCCACTTGAGTTGTGAAAACTCTAAAAACTCATTCTCAATCACATGTTTTTAATTAATTTTTAAATCTTGTGGTCCGCAATTAAAGTGAATAAAAAATGTAAATATAAATATAACTTTTTCTTTCTCTTGAATAGATATATAAAAATTAGTAAAAAATGTTAAAAAATAGCAAAACATTTTTTTTTTGATTTTTCGATATTTTGTATTAAATGGTACAACATATATTACATGTAAAAAAAAAGATGTTACATAGGGTTTTCATAACTCAAGTGGGTTTTCATTTTATACTTAGCATATATATATATATATATAAGGGGTAGGTTCTAGTGAAAAATCCTCTTAAAGAGAAAACTTAAAAACTCCTAAAAACTTCTAAAAAACAATTTTTAACTTAAAAAAAAAATTTTTGAAGTTTCTTTTTCCCATTATTCTTATATGTTGTTATTGGTTCAAAAAAAAAAAAAAAAAACTTTTCGGTAACCTCGTCGGTATAGTGTGCATTGCATATATGCAAAAGTGTTTGTATTGCATAGAATACAACACTATTGCACATATTTTATACACACTATTGTATATATACAATATAAGACTAATACACACATCGAATACACATTAGTGCGTATGTGTAATACAACATTAACGCACATGTGCACCAAATCGACTTTTATTTTATTATTATTTTTTTTCCATATAATACACACTACTACACATATAAAATACACAAATATTGAATATATGCAATAAAACACTATTAAACTCAAAAATACATAGTAATACACATGTGTAATACAACGGTATCGCACAGTAATACGTATGTGTATTAAAGCGGGTTTTTTTTATTATTTTTTATTTTTTTATATTTTTCGAGTGAAATATAAGAATAATGGCTAAAACAGAATTTTGAAAATACTTTTTTATTTTTAATTAAAAATAATTTTTTAAAAGTTTTTTAGTTTTCTCTCTAAAGGTGGGTTTCTCTTGATCCTCTCCCTATATATATATATATATATATTAGATAGATAAATAATGTATTGCATTTGCGCCAAGATCTGTTGATCCATTGTTGTATATAAAGTTAATTTACTTTATATATTCTTTGTGTTATCCTCAAACCAGATTGTTGCAAACCCTATTATTGTTTTACGACATACTATACTTCAAAATGTACCCTTAAACTATTTGATTCGCTGCGACTATCTACATTCAATACCCACATGTACGTTATAGCTGAATATAGCGCCACGCAGAAATAAACAACGGATCAAACATATTTTGGTACCTTTTATTTCATAGTCATGGCAAAGCATCTTGGCTAAAGTAGTCTTTCCACAACCTCCAGGACCAGAAACCACCAACACTTGGGTGTCATAATTGAGCAGCCTACGCCTCAACTCTACAAGATGCGAATTGAACCCAACAATATGTTGTGGAAGCCGTGGAACAGTGCACAAACTAGGATTAGCACGTGCATGAGTAGTAACAGCTGAAAGTACTTGATTCATTTTGTGTGATAAATCATAGATCCCAATCAAACTCCTCATGCTAGTGCTCATCATATTCTCCTGGATTTCTATTGAGAAGAACCTCAAGAGCTCATTGTTAAGTCGATTCAACTTATATGAATGAATAAATATTTCGTAAACATTCCAACATTTGATCGTTGAGCACTTGAAAACGAGCGCTTTTCCTTTCTCCAGGTGAGAGATGAACATCGTGATCTGTTTCTCAGGACGATCCAACACTTTGCTCAATCTTCGGCTATCAAAAAAAATTGGTTCTATATTTTTTAAGGTATTTTGGAGGCACGCGAGTAGTGTTTTGATTCGGCCACTTTGCATACTTTGCTCTACAACCGCTTTATGTAACTCGTTAAATACGAGCTCTAAAGCAGTCTCGGTTACCATAGGCGCCATTGATATGATTAATGAAACCCTGAAAATTAAGTTTTTACGTAAAAGTGAACTTTGAGATTGAAGAGATGAAATTATAAACTGGTTAATTAATATTAGCTGCTGCGTATAACATGTATTTATAGTATGTCCGGGTTGAATAAAAATTTCTGATCGATGAAAAGTTATGGAAAAGAGTAAGAGCTTACGTTCAAGAAGCTTACGTACGGATAAAGCGTAAGATATGTCCTCATTTGAGCCCTTGTGTGTCATGCACGTTTGTTTGTTTGTTTTTTTTAATTCGCGACCTTTTCCGAGAAAGTACTTAGATCCTTTTTAAAACTTTCATGTTTGGATCCAAGAAATTTCATTTTAAATTAAAAGTCTTAAAATACAAAAATTAATCTCATATAGTTTGTTTTAACTGTTTTAGGCTTGCATCTCAAAGACTAATAGACCGCTTTTTTATGTTCATTAAAAAATGTAAATTCTTAGACAACGACCGGTAATCAACCTCTCGCCTCTCCACAACCTTCGATTTTGACCACTCAATCGACTTTGAACAACAATTTTAAGACCCAAGCGTCCCCTGCCAACCAAATACGATATCGGCCACTTCAGCAACACATCTGATTTCCGACGAGCCGACTCAACAAGGCTCAACATGCTGTGAAACAGAGAGTTTAATTTGATTTCATTGAGTTAATTAGAGTCTAAATGTGTCGTAACGAGTTGTTGATACCAGTGTTTTGAAACCCGGTCCGGCCCGGCCGGTCGGACCGGTCTGACCGGGACCCGGATCCTATACCGGGCCGGGTCAGGGTATTTGGACAGTTTTTAAAAAGCCGGCCGGACTTTGCGGGTGGCGGTCGGCCCGGACCCGATGACCCAGCGGGTGAACCGGTAAAACCTTTTTTTTTCTATTTTTTTAAACTTAATCAAAAGAATAACCAAAATCCAAGTAAAATTTAACACTAGATTATTCGAAATCACTGGCCTACCAAGTTTCTGTGTTGATGTACGCACGTATACAGAAGAAAAGAAGGTTTATAAGAATTAAGAACTTGATGGGGAAAACAAGTTTGGCAATCGGTGGCGGCCGCAATAGATAGACATGGAGGCTGCAAGTTGGGGTGGGGCTGGTGCAGCTGATGTAAAGAAAGAAGAATACATGGATGGGGTAGGGTTACTAAGCAAAGGGTAATACATATTTTACTTAGTGAAGTTGGGCTTTTCAATAAAGCCTAAATAGTGTATGAGTAGGGCCTGCCCAATTAGTTGACAACTCTTCAAGACGTTCAGCATGGTGTATGGATTTTAGAAGTTAGAACATAAAATTGATGGTAACTTCAGGACTACTATTTATATTAAAGGACTACTATTTATATTAAATGGACTATTTAATTGTTACATATTTAACATATATGCCGTTCAATAAAAAACAATATTTAACATAAAATCTAAACTTTTATTACTTTTCAACATATTAAATACTACATATAATTATTTATTTATATTATATATGACGTCATCCGGGTCAATATCCGGTCCGACCTCCCGGGTCGGTCCGACCCGTGACCCGATAAGACGTCCGGGTCAATGTCCGGTCCGGATCTGAAACCATTGGTTGATACCAAATCTAACCATCTTTGGAGGTTTGAAATGATTTCAGACCACATGTAAAACACAATCGTGCTAAACATGTATGTGTTTTTCCACCTCAAAGTTACCATGCTAAAACACAATAAACTGTTTTTTTTATCAATACTATACTCGTTTTAAAGATAAAAAAAGATTGTTTTTATGATGTAATTTTATTAAAAAACGGCATCCAAGAAAATGAATACAGGGCTATTGCACCTCTAGTTTAGATGTGAACCTCTAGTTAATTTTGATTAAATCTAATTGAGAAACTAATTTATTCAATTTCATTCTTTGTTTCCCCTCAGATCTAGCAATTTCGTGATTATTAATTTATTAGTATACTGATGCAGCTCCCCTTTGGTTATTCGGTCACTACTTTCTACCATCAAGTGATTTCCATTTACAATTGCCTATTTCAAATGAAGAAAGTAACTATAACACCCCGGTTCGGTTAGGGCTGACGTGTCACTCGATACGGTTATTATAAACATTAAAAACGTTTTCATTAAAGTCTTAACCCTAATTTTTAAAATCGCACAATGGTCCAAAAACATTAAATTAAAAGTTCTCGACAAAACGACACAAATAAAGTTGTTTTACTCAAAAGAAATTTTATTAAGTTTCTCGATTTCCTACTTCTAGCCTTTTACTTTTACTGTCTTATCACACATTCATCTGATTCCTTTGAGTACATGTAACAAATACAAGAAAACACAAAGCAAAGAAACACGGCTGAGCCAAAAATTGCCCAATAACGGAGGAAACAATAGCAATAACAATAACGATGAAGAAAAATACGAAGCGATGAACGATCAAAAGAGAAACCAATAAAGTATGCAAGTCGGTAACAGTAACAATACGCTGAACAATCAGTTATGAGTCAGTACAATAACAATCTATTTATGGAAATACCCATGTGAGCCAGTAACAATAACAGTAGCGGTAACGGTGCACTATGTACATTAGTTACAGACTAATGCACCAATAATTAAGTGAGATAGGAATGTGGGCACACACATCTAACATCTCACTCCAGTAACAACTTACCTAGGATCGATCCATACGTCTCTTCGTAATCAGTAAGTGCTCTCATCACACAGTAAAATAGAGACGCTATGGACTAATCGCTCCGCCACAGATAGAGCATGGCAAAGGTGCCTCGATTGACGCCCTATGTCCTCATAGGTGGATAAATGCTCGGGTATTGAGGTCAAATAAAAGACACTAACAATGGCCAATATCAATATAATATGTCTCAATAACAGTAAGTCAATGTACAATGGTCTATTTGAAACATGCAATAATGATCGCAATAAAATATATTCTATTGCATGCATTTCAGTTATCAATTTAACATACAATCTAACAATTGATCAAAAACTATGATACGACTAACAACTCAAGAAACGATATATTACGAAACACGGACATAATATGACGCTACCAGTGTAAGGCCACGAAACCCATACACTATGAGATCGATGAAAATTAACAATATTTATGCTATAATTTAAATACCACAGAATCCGTACCTTACAAGCGAAAAAGCGGTAACCGTAAGCTTGAATTAAACGTCACGGAGACCTATAATATTATTGTAACACAAATTATATTATGGTATTTACATATATTCTCTAGTTTTCAAGATTTGAAAATAAGTTCACTGTTTGTAAATTTATAATCCTCGTTAATAATCACATATTAATTCAAATTATTGTTAATTTATGTATTCATATTAAACGTCACATCTCAATTTTTATCAAATCTTCAAATTTAGTTGATTGAAACCAATTGTCATAACTTTGATATACTTTAACATAATATAAGTAGTTACATATTAAAACTATTTTAAGAGTAAGCTGTGATGCCTCATTCATATGTATACACCCCAAAAGTTCATTCAAATCAGACTAATGTGGCTGTCCAACACCAGAACACATGGACCGGATCTGGGTCAGACCTGGATAGTCCACCCATATAAATTTTTTGGTTAAAAAAAATAACAATCATAGGTTGCAAAGCAAGGTTCCAACGAATATTGAACTTAAAACCGTTACCTTGAACCGAGATGAACTTTGTTTGGACTTCCAACGAGCAGAACCGAAGCACGTCGGAGTGGACAACACGTACGAGAATGGCGTGACGATGGCGGGTGATACGTCCGTCAGGTGGTGGCGGCGCGTTTCCGGCGATTGACAGGGTGGCGGTGGCAACAGGGGCGATAGTTGAAGCCTCGGTTTACTACGGAAACACAGAGGGCGACGGCGAGGAGGGGCGGTAACAGGGCGGTGGTGGTGCAGGATGTGGTGTTCAACGGTGACGGCGTTGCGATTTTCGGTTACTATAGGGCGGCGGCGGCTGGGTGAATACAATGGAAAGAAACGCGTTTTAGGGTTCTTGTTCGTTGAATGTATTGCTTAAGTGTATTTAAATGAGGCAACGATTGATTCAAGGATTATTCGCCGGAAAATATGGCAACTCACGTCGAGAAAGTTACCAAAATATCAACTTTGAAGATTTGGCATAAAACACCCTCCAACTTCAATAAGTTTACACCTAGTTTGGTTATTCATTTTAGTTGATTCCAACTTTTAAACAAGAGATGAGTTCACTAACTGTTCGATTACTTGTCATTAACGTTTTATCAGTTTAACAAGATGTTAACTTTTATAATAATAAACATATCAGTTCAACATGTATAATTTTATTATTTTATTACATTTTGTTAGTCGAAATTTTAATTCGATCAGTTATACTTATTATCCATTCATGAATATCAGACATATTAATTATATATTTAATTTTTTTAGGTTTTCGAATTTTCGTATATTACAGTAACATAAAAATATTATATAATTACAATATTGAATAAGAGATTTGGAGAACGACGAAATGGGTTTTTTTGTTTCTTTTCTACAATTTAATTGAGTGTGATGATAGAATCAAATCAAATTTCAATGATTTATAGCGACTAAATTGATGGAAACACTAAACATAATAAATTGTTGGATAATGAATAATAATATGATTTTTTTAATTGGATTTAATCAAATAACATAGTTTAAATGGGCTTCACATCTAAGTTAATTAATCATTAATTCATCTAAACAAACAGATCTGGATCGTTAATCGATCAGTTTTTCACTTGTTGTCAATGAAAAACTTTTTCGTACGTAATTATGTATTTGAGCATAATTTGTAAATACCTTGAGTGTAATTCGCATACTTAATGTACAATAAGCAATTATCGTACAATAACTAACCCTATATGTACACACACAGACACACACACATAGGAGGTGGTTAACGTACATTAATAGACTATCGTACATTAGGTGCGCGAGGTTGTAGAACGTCATATCATTATGCGATGGTATATTTGTAATTAAACGGGAATTGCTAGTACATCGGTTATCAAAAGGATATTTTCGTCATCGATTTAAAATAAGATTCTTCAATTAAACTTCACCCAAACCCATTCTTCAATTAAACTTCCCCCACTAAGTCATCTTCCCAAAATCCAAAAACTGCATTCATTCGACAATCAAAAACACAATTGCTTACAAATGGAGTTCAATGTAAAGTCATACTCAAAACCTACTTCAAACAAGCTGATTATGAAGATTAATATAGAACGAAGGTCTAAAGAGAACCACGACAGAACACAAAACAAAACAAAACAAAAAATCAGGTAATTATTGAATTTTTTAAATAAACTTGTTAGTATGTGTATGGAGCTTGTAACTAAACATATTAGAGAAAATTTGATATGTTGATCTGACTCCATGATTGTTTTTTTATGTTTGATGCTTCTAACAGGACGTATTAGGTAGATGTGTATGTTGACCTAAACGTATTAGGATAAATGTGTGTTGTGACTTGAACGTATTAGGAGATATGTGTAATTTTGACTCGACAGTGCTAGTAGAAGCCGATTGGTTTTTGTTTGTTTGACCTGAACGTTTTAAGGTAGATGTTTGGTGATGACTGGAAAGTAATAAAAAATTGATGTAGCTTTGTTGTTAACAGAACGCATTTGTTTGAGGATTGTTACCAGAAGCTGCTTTTATTTTTTGTTTGTTTGAACAAAACTTATTAGGATAGAGAAATTAAACGTATATGTAGTTTTGATGTTAATAGAATGTATTAGTTGAGGATTTTTAGCATAATCTGCTTTTATTTTTTGTTTGTTTGACCTGTACATTTTAGGATAGAGTTTATGAAGACTGGAATGTAAAAGAAGATATATGTAGTTTTGTTGTTAAAAGAATGCATTAGTTGAGGATCGTTAGCATAAGCTGCTTTTATTTTTTGTTTGCTTGACTAGAACGTATTAGGATAGAGAAATTGAGCATATATGTATATTTGTTGTTAAAAGAACGTATTAGTTGAGGATTGTTAGCAGAAGTTGCTTTTATTTTTTGTTTGTTTGACATGATCATGTTAAGGTAGATTTCTAGTTTTGACTATCATATTAGAGGATATGGGTAATTTTGACTTGTTTGCAAAAGCTGATTCTTTATGTTAGTTTGATGCTTATAAGTTGTTGTAATATGTTTGTATAGACGTTGAGAAAAAAAAAAGGACCGAATATACAACAAGTAAAACAACTGATGAAACAAAGAGTTCTAAAAGGAAAAATATATTGACCAGCATAAACAAAAAAAAAAATAAAATTAAAGTTAAAGAGGTTAAACATGCGGAAAAGAAACGTAAAAGAAAACAAGGTGAAGAAAGAAACTCAAGTTCAGACTTTGAAACACCACTCAAGACATTGAAGTTTAAAAAGAAAAAAGTGGAAAACAAACAACCTGCTAATTAGAAACAAAAAGAAATCCAAATTGAATTAGAAAATTCTGATTTAGACTTTGAAACACTGAATAAAAGGGACAAAAAATCAAACCCTACTACAATATGTATCAGAAAACCATTTCAAGAGTATAAGGATACAAAACTTTGGATGAGGTGTGCACCCACTAATATCTTAGAAGCAATCAAAGTCATGAACGAGAAGGAAATAAAATGGATAGAAGAAATGGGATTCGGATCATTGTTAACAATGAGTATTAGCACCATTCCAACTCGTTTGGGGTATTGGTTGGTTAAGAACTATGATCATGAGCTTATTGAATTAAACATGGGGAACCATATTGTTAAGATAACACCACAAGTAGTTTATGATGTTTTCGGAATACTAGTGGGTGGAAGCATAGTTGTAGAAAAGAACAGACCAAGACCGGGGTTAAATGTTGCTACAAATATGTTCAAAAATCAGTTTGACTATTCAAGAATAACTATTCAAATGTGTTGGATAGAATGAAAACACATAATGGGAATAATGAAGAGTTTAAAATGAATTTTCTTGTTTTGTTCAACACATGCATTGGCATAATAACAAAATCAACAACAGTAAATCAAATCAGATGTTCATAAACTCAATTGATGATTTTTCACAAATAGAAAAAATGAATTGATGCTGTTACATGATTCATAATTTGAAAAAAAAAACAAAGAAGAACTGGAAAGGTATAAAAGAAAATAGTAAACAAGAACAATTCAATGGTCCTATATACACACACAACTATCAGAAACATCATGGAGCATCCGGGGACCCCATCAGAACACCAGTAATTATATATATAGTATAAGAGAGAAGTTTGGTGTCACAAAGTTTCTATTTTGATAAACTTTTATTTTGGTATATAATAGATAGTTTCCATTTAAAAAACAACTTGACTTCTAGCATGTTGGTTGTGTAGGGATGTTCTTATGTCTAATGTGGTTTGCCACCCAAGTTCAAATATTTGCAATGGGATATGGTTGTTATTGTTTGTTAGCTTCTTCTTTTTTTTTTTTTTTTGCTAAATTCAATTAGGTGTGTTGTGTATACCCCTTTTTTTAGTTATGTTAACATAACGAACATGACGGAAACTGACCAAATTTGTTTAGACTCACCGTCTCGTGCCCAGGTTTTACAAATACCGAGTTTTACCGACCGACGCTACGTCCATAACGCACGTAACCGAAATCACCTGAATTCGCGTAGACTTACAAATTCAACGCCTGGGATTGACAACATTTGAGTTTTACTACCGTCCGAGTTTGCCCGGCGCGTTGCGCCGGTAAAACACTAGTTAGCTACATAAAAACAACTCTTATTAACATGGATAGCTTGTATGGTACCAAGGAGGACAAAAAAGAATTATGTTGCTATTACTTTATAGTGTTAACACATATTATATATATATATAGGGGATGGTTTAGGAGATAAATGAGATTACTGTGAGAAATGTGAGAAATACTTAAAGATAAATAAGGAAAGTATTAATGCATGCTCTCTCTTCAATTAATATAACTAATAAATATAATAGTTATCTATTCAATTAATCCAACTAATCAAATTATTATAATTGAAAAATAATAAGAATTCATTTATTTTTGTAACTTATTTTTTCTCTCTTGAATTTTTGTCCTACACAAGTACAATTTATTCATACATTAAAATTTCTTTCTATCTGAAATCAATTTCTTCCAACTCAATATATTAATATCCATCAACACGTAGTTACATTATGATGAATAGTACAAAAAACTATCTTACACATGTTTGCATTAAATATCAACAAAAAAGTACACAACCTACACAAAAACATATAACCTACACTTGTTCTAATAATTAGAAAACATATAACCTACACACAAAATTCAGCGTCAATAAACTACACACACACACGAAAACGTATAACCTACACTCGAAAATTTTATCTTACACAAATACAATTTATTCATACATTAATTTTTTTTTATCTAAAACCAATTTATTCCAATTCAATATATCAATATCAATCAACACGTAGGTACATTGTGATGAATAATACAAAAAACTATCTTACATATGTTAGCATGAAATGTCAATAAAAAATATACAACCTAAACAAAAACATATAACAAACACTTGTTCTAACAATAAGAAAATATATTACCTACACACGAAAAACATATTACCTATACACGTCTAGAATATGTGTATCCATAATTAGAGAGTGATTTATTATGATTATATTACTTGTATTAATTGAATAGAGAGAATGCATTTATTGTTGCATTTATATTTTTTTCATTTATTTTTAAACATTTAAAACCTAAAATAAAACTAGTGGTTCATATTAATTTCTCACATTTCTCACAGTAATCTCATTTCTCTCCTGAACTTAAACATATATATATATATATGTATATATATTTATATTAATATTCATGCTATAATATTTGTATCTTTGATACTCCTAAAACAGGGAAAACCGGTGCTTCAAATGTTGAACCAATCGAAAAAGGTAATGTTATATTGCACACTGAAGTTGGTAATAAGATTGCAGACGCAAGAAACAATGAAAAAGTGAGTAAAGATCCAACAAACAATGAAGTGGGTAAATATGGAACCGATAAAAGTGTAGAAAAACCTGCAGATTGTAAAGTGGGTAAAGATGGAACTAAAATGGCTAATGTGGAAAAACATGTAGGTGATGAAGTGGGTAAAGATGGAACTGATAAAAGTGTGGAAAAACTTGCAGATGATGAAGTGGATAAAGATAGAAATGATGAGAAAAAAAGAGTTGAATCGGAATTGAATAGTGGTGAAAAAAATGATAATATTTTTCAAGAATATAATACTTATGAGGCAAATTCACCATTGTATTTACAAATGCCTGTAGGGATAGCAACTTAAGAAATAATAGACTATTATACTACCCAACCGCAGTTATTTGGATTGTCTGCATATCTGTCTAAAGAATCGTTTACTAACGAGGAAAAGGTAAGATTGTAACATAAAACATTTATATTAACAAAATAATTATAAATTGTAACATGAATATTTATGTCAGAATTGGAATGAAGAAATGAATAAAAAGTTAGAGGAATTTGATAAAATTGTCTCTGAAATCAACGAATTGGTAAAGAAAGGGAAGGTAAAACATGGATCAAACACCTGGCTATTTGATAGGTGTTGTCTTGAGAAGCCAAATTCAATCAAAAACAAAGTTCAAAAGAAAAGGCATATGAAGTTAACTTCGAAGGAGGTTTAAAAGAATTAGTAAAAAAAATATATAAGACGTTCTTGTATAATATCTTACCTGTTCAAAAATAAAAAAAATTGATTTGTCTGATTTTTCATATAGTTGCAGCAGATGATCTTTCTCTAAATGATAACAGCGAAAATGAAAAATAGTTTGAAGTTGTTGATACATGGTGGATTAACAAAGGAGCTTATGAAAATCAAGATTGTGTGAAAAAAAATGATGTTAAATAGGGTTTTCACAAGTCAAATGGGTTTTCATTCTCTCTCTCTATATATATATATATATATATATACATATATATATACATATATATATAGCTGGGTTCTATACGGGTGTAGCCTCGGCCCGTCTTGGGTTGGGCAGTTGAAGACTTGAAGGTTTGAATGGGCCGGCCACCCACTCAACTTTAGTGGCCCGTTTATTTTATTTCTTGTAACTTGTGGAGACAGAAAATAACCCTAGTTGGCTCCTTATATAAACCATATTGTATCATGTATTTTTTGGGGCACCTCAATAAAAGAAGAGACCCTATTCATTGCCCGTGGATGTAGGTTACACACCGTGACCGAACCACGTACACCCTGTGTTCCTCTTTACTGCTTTATATTATTATTATTATTATTATTATTATTATTATTGGTTTCGCTATTTTTGTGTGTTCGTGAGCTTGCTGCCACCACTACCAATTATTTAATATTAAGCAATTTGATTTTTGTGATTAGCTCATCATTAAACCAACTGCCGCCAATCATTATTATAGTGAGTTGGGATTTGTGTTTGCAATATTCTCTTGTTTGTGAAGTTATCATGCTTCCACCATACGAATTAGGCTGAGGGGTGTGGGGGGGGGCGCGAGAGGGGGCGCGAGTGGGGGCTCCAGCCAATAATATTGTGACGTGTGGCAGAGAGAGAAACTTGATAAGATGTGTGTTGGTTGTGGTGCTCGCGCCCCGGGCCCTGGTGTGGAGGGGCGCGAGAGGGGGCGCGAGCGGTTTTTTTTTATTTTTTTATAAATGTATTAAAAAAACGTATTATTAAAAAAACTCATAAATTATTTAAAAAAACACACATTAATTAAAAAAACACATTAATATCTAAAAAAAAATTAAAGTACTAAAAAAAACATTATTCTTATTCTTCGGCTTGGTCTTCTTCGATCAACCTCTTCCGGATACGTTCCTTTTGTTTTTCCATCAGCATTTGGTCGACCGGATTTAGGTTACTGAAGTCTCTTGTAAGGAAGTCCAAATCTCTCATTCTTTTTTTTTTCCTTTTTGTCATTAGAGACCACCTTCATGGTTTTGTTGAATGTATTGAGGGATTCAACAAGATCGGTGATGTTTACGGCTTCCCCCTCAGCCGGTTTTTTCCCCCTGGCGTCCCTTCCCAATGGCCGCCTCCTCGGCGGTGAAGACGTTTCCTCCCCCGCAACGTTTAGGTCGAATCCAACCCGGCAATCCGACCCGGCGGAAGTGCTATACGCTCCAGACGAACTAGTTTTAGTCCGTTTCGGCCCTACTTCCGCATCAAGGTCCGGCGCCACCAGCTCAACCCACTTAGAACACCTTCTCAACCTCTCCCACACCTTTACATCGTCCCACGTCTTCACCTTCCCATACCTCCGCAGGCACTCCTGCTTCCACTCTTCGACAGTGAAATTATAAACCGCCAAATCGTCACTGCCACTTGGTCTCATACGACCGGCGTTCCTGCTGAACAGATTAGTAAACAAGCCGACAAATTTTCTGATTTCGGTCCACCGACCCGAAATCATATCGGCGTTCCGCTCTGTACTCCCAACGAGCAAATAGAACGTCTCCCTAACCTTTGTCCAAAAGACCTTGCTCTTTTGGTAGTCCGCTGCAAAATGCATAAATAAATTTGTAAGTCATTTAACTTTTTTATTTAACTTTTTTATTAAAAATCATTTTTAAAAACGTTAAAACAATTACCGCAACGCCGATCCTCAGAAATGACTATCCAAGCCCGACACAGGGCTTCCTTCTCATCCGATGACCACGGAGTGGTTTTCCGTTTCGTCCTTCCAGTCGAAGCCGAACCCGACCCGTCCGTTGCAACTTGTTTTTTCCGGTGGACGCGTCTTCTTTGTCCCGCAGCTTCACCTTCTGGTTCTTGTGTCTCCGGAACAACAAAGTAAGGAGACGGTTGTATGTTGGATGGTTGAAAGCCGGATGATTGTTGCGACCCCGAATAAAACATCGGTTGGTCCGGTGCCGACCATAAATCTTCGTAACTGTAATATGAATCTAGGTTTGGGTACCAATTTCCAGCCATGTTTTTAAAAAAAGGTTTCGAAGATGGGGTGATTTTGGGTTTTGGGTGTGGTATGTGATATTGGTTTTGGGTGTGGTATGTGATATTGGTTTATATAGAGAAAAAAAATTTTTTTTTAATAAACATTATGAGCCCAACGGCTCTATTTACGCAACCCAAGACTCCTTCACGCGTATTCCCAGCCGCTACCCCTCTTGCGCCTGCCTCTTTTTCCGCGCTCGCGCCCCTCTCGCGCCTCGGTGGTGTGGTGCTCGCGCCCCGGGGCGCGAGCGGAAGGGCTCACGCGCCCCCTGTCGCGCTCCACACCCCTCAGCCTTATATTGATCAAGATTAAAAGTCAAACAAAGCCATTAAGGACAGTTGCTTCTATTCCGATTAGCTGCAAGTCGCAAGTTTTAGGTTCTGTTTATTTTTGGATCAATATTATCATCGGTTATTTTTTGTCATATATTCCGATGCGTTTATTACTTGTCGTATTATTGTTCGTTTTAGAAATCAATTTGAAATACCGTTAATATTGTATTGATGTCTGTAAGCCTATCCGACTCCTTTCGGGTCAGCCGTGTACACGTAATATCTAACAAGTGGTATCAGAGCCAGTGTTGGCTCTCACTCTTTGATCTCCGGTATTATGGCTGATGAGGGTAAAAAGAAAATCGAGAAGTTCGATGGACAAAACTTTGGATGGTGGAAGATGAAAATCACGGATTTGCTGATACAGAAGGATTTGGATGTGGCTTTGGAGGAACCGCCTGAGAAAATTCAGATGAGTGGAAAGCTATTGACAAGAAGGCGAAGTCAACGATTAGGCTTGCCTTGTCTATGAACGTGGCTTACAACATCTTAGACGAAACTACAACATGTGGAATCATGGAGGTGTTGTCAAACATGTATGAGAAACCATCGTCTGCAAACAAGGTGTTCCTAATCCAAGAGTTTTTTAACACACGCATGAAAGAGGGAGGTTCTATTACCAAACATATATACACCTTCAATTCTCACTATCGGTGAAGTTCAGATTGATGATGAATTGCAAGCTTGCCTACTTTTATCTTCATTACCTGACAGTTGGTTAGGAACAATCACTGCTGTCATCAGTTCAGTTGGATTAGATGCTTTGACTTTCAACAAAGTTCGTGACTTGATTTTGAATGAAGATTCTAGAAGAAGGAATAGTGAAGAATCATCAAACACTTTGCTAAGTGCTGAAGGTAGAGGGCGAAGCAAGAATAGAGGAGGCAACAGGGGTAGATCAAAATCCAGAAAAAGAAGCAAGTCTAGACCAAGAAAAGATATTACTTGCTAGAATTTCCAGGAGAATGGGCATTTCAGAAGTCAGTGTACTAACCCTCTGGCACCTCAATAGAAAAAGGAAGTAAATTCTACTTCGAAAGTAAATGCTGCTACAAAAGAAGTTTCAGATGATGAAGCCCTAATCTGATGTGTTGAGAACACATTTGAGTCTTGGATCATGGACTCCGGTGCGTCTTTCCATGCTACGCTAAGCACAAAGAGCCTGAAGAATGTTAGAACAGGAAACTTTGGCAAAGTTCGTTTGGCGAATGATGAGGCTCTAGATATTACCGGGATGGGGGATATCGAATTGAAGACTCCTTTAGGTATTACATGGACTTTGAAAGATGTCAGAATAATTCCTAGGTTAAGGAAGATGTTGATTTCTATTAGGCAGCTTGACGATCAAGGTTATGGTGTTACTTTCGGAGGAGGGCAATGGAAGGTCATAAAGGGTAACTTGGTAATTGCCCGTGGGAAGAAAAAGGGTACGTTGTACATGGAAGAAATCTCAACGGGAGAGGTAAATTCAGTGACTAGTGGACCGAGTCCATCATGTTTGTGGCATCAACGACTTGGTCACATGAGTGAGAAAGGTTTGAAGATACTGGCAGAGAAAGGAAAGTTCCCTAATTTAAAAAGGTGGAACTTGATACGGGGTTCTGTGAACCGTGTGTGCTTGGCAAGAAGAAACGGGTCACCTTTGTAAGATCAGAAAAGACACCTAAAGCAGAGTAGCTTGAGCTTGTTCATACTGATGTGTATCGACCAACACTAGTATCATCATTATGAGGTTCCAACTACCATGTCACTTTCATTGATGATGCTACACGGAAGCTATGGGTCTATTTTCTCAAAAACAAGTTCGAGGTATTTGAGGTTTTCAAGAAATGGAAGGCATCCATTGAGATGGAAACGAATCTGCAAGTGAAGTGTTTAAAGTCTGACAATGGCAGGGAGCACATCAGCAGGGAATTCGTTAATTACTGTGCTGAGAGTGGTATAAAGATGATTAATACCGTTCCTGGTATGCCACAGCAGAATGGAGTAGCCGAAAGAATTAATAAGACACTGAATGAGAGAGCTAGGGAAATGAGGTTAAATGCAGGGCTTCTAAAGACCTTCTGGGCAGATGCAGTCAACACTGCTACACATCTTATAAATAGAGGACCGTCAGTTCCTCTTGGATTCAGAATTCGAGAGGAAGTATGGAGTGGAAAAAAGGTTACATTTAAACATCTTAAAGTGTTCGGTTGTGATACTTACGTTGGGATAAAAGACACCGAGAGGGACAAGCTAAACCCTAAGGCGAAGAAGTGTACTTTTATAGGTTATGGTGACATGAAGATGGGCTATAGGCTTTCGGATCTAGAGGTCAGAAAAGTATGCAGGGCTCGTGATCCTATGTTTAATGAAGCACGACTTTACAAAGATAGAAAGTCATTCACACAAGAAGTTGATAAAGAACATGTAGAGTTTGAAGATACAAGTGAGAAGGTTGATAGTCAGAGTTCAGAAACATCAGAAGAGATTAAGGAAGAAAATGCAGATTAATTTGAGGATTTATCTGAATGGAAGTTCAGAGTCTAATACTGAACAGTCTCCACTGGAACAAGAAATAGTTACACCTCGTCTAGAGGTTAGGAGGTCTTCTAGAACCATTAGACCTCCTAAGAGATATTCCTCTTCTGTTAATTACCTTCTACTGACGGAGAACGGTGAACCATGGTGTTACTATGAATCAATGAGTTTGAAAACTCGTCTTAGTGGAAGCGAGCTATGAGAGAAGAGATGGATTCACTGAGCAAGAACAAGACTTGGGTTCTTACACCACTTCCAGCTGGAAAGATAGCTCTTCAGAACCGATGGGTAATCAGGATCAAGGATGAAAGTGATGATACAAAGAGATACAAAGCATGATTGGTAGTGAAATGGTTAATCATAATGAGATATTTCTCCTATGGTAAAAATTACTACAATCAGACTGATGCTTACAATTGTGGCTGCAGAAAACTTACATATGGAGCAGCTGGATGTGAAGACAGCTTTTCTGCATGGTGACCTTGTGGAGGATATCTACATGGCACAACCAGAGGGGTTTCAAACAGCTGGCAAAGAAAACATGATGTGCAAGTTAAAGAAGAGTCTCTATGGATTGAAGCAGGCGCCCAGACAGTGGTATATCAAGCTTGATGATTTTATGGGCATGAATGGATACAAAAGATATGAGATGGACTACTGCTGCTATCTCAAGAAATTCGATAGTTCCTATATCATTATGCTGCTGTATGTAGATGATATGCTGATTGCCGGTTCAGACACGTCAAATATTAAGAAGTTGAAGCAACAGGTGTTTGAAGAATTTGAAATGAAAGATTTAGGTCCAGCCAAGCAAATTCTTGGCATGAGTATCACCAGAAACAAGAAGGACAGTTCTCTAACTTTATCTCAGGAGAAATACATCTGGAAAATTTTGAGAAGTTCAACATGGCGATAAGAAAACCGTTACTCGAAGTACACCTATGGGTAGTCATATTAAACTTTCTAAGGATCAATCTCCTAGTAGTAATGGAGAAAAGGAAAAAATGGCACAGATTCCTTATGCATTTGCAGTGGGTAGTCTTATGTATGCAATGGTGTGCACGAGACCTGATATTGCTCACGCAGTAGGGGTTATTAGCAGGTTCATGTCAAATCCAGGGAAAGCACATTGGGAAGCAGGGAAGTGGCTGCTTAGGTATGATGCTAGACTGTCGCTATCTAGTCAAAAGTATTAAAATTAGTGTTCCTAATCACCTAAGCAAGCTAGGGTAAGTAGGGTGTCAAACCACGAGGAGTATGTGGTCAGTGTGCAGTGAAACTGATTCCTAACATTATGAAGTAGTTCAATTAATAGTTCTAATCACACTAGTAAATGATTTGAGTTTTAATATTGATCAAACAAATAAACAACTTTCAAGCAATTACTAAGAACAAATCACACCAAGGGTTAAAGTAAGTAAATAAAAAGCCATCTCATGTTCACTTAACATATTAAGTATCAATGATCAACTCAGATTGACAAACTAGATAAACCTTAGGCATCCATGCTCGCTAACACACGGCACTGGTTATCAAACGGTCATTGCCAGTGTGACTCAACTAAGGGCAAACGTATGCTTCATCATATTCAAACTAGTCAAAAGAATCCTATAAGCAATTATCATAGCAACTTGTAAACTAATCGTTCTGATCGAAATAAACCTAAACAGACTGAGTGAACAATAATACCAGACATCAATACTTATAGATTAATCAAAGATAGTTACAAATCATTTATTCTTAACACATGAGAAAAACTATTAAATACAATACTCTACATCCCGAGTATGATTAGAAGGATCTAGCCACGTGTCGGCATCTCTCGGGCTTCTATTATGATGGGTTGGATCATGTATGGGGCCTTGAGATAATTGGAATCAATGGTTCTCCTCCTTGCTTCTCTAAAAACTGCCTGGAAACTCAATGATAGCCTCTAGGGTCGTCAAAAATGAGATATAAAAACAAACCCTAACTTTCATGACTGTGGGGACCATCGCATAGCGCGATGGTCTCCTCCCCTGGTCCATCGCGCTACGTGACGGACCAAAAGTCAACGTTTTCTGATTATTTTAATGGCATCGCGAGCGCGATGCAATCTCTTCCACACCCATCGCGTAGCGCGATGGGTGGCTTTACTCAGCAACAATAATTTCTTACCTTGATTCGTGTGCTGGACATCCCGGGTCTTCATCCCATGCTTGTGCAGGTCCAAATTAAGCACGTTAAGTACATGTGACATGAAACACAATAAACATGTATGAAGTACCGAAGTTCCTAATCTAAACGCATAAAACGACTAAGTTAATGAACTAAAATATATACAAATAAACCGAGCATCACATCCCCACACTTATCTTTTGCTTACCCTCAAGCAAAACTATAAAGCAGACATTAACCGCCATCATAGGTCAATCAATTATCACCATTAATACTAGCAAGGTTTAAGGTCATACCCAGTTTCCTAGACCGACACTTTCTAGATTGACAACCCACAACCAAACTTTATGCTACCATAAAACTATAGAATCGCCCAAACAAGTGTACTTTGTTTCCGGTTAGGGCATACATGTTAATACCCCTCACACTATCAACACTCCTCTCAGTTTAATATCTGGACTAGCAAAAGATGTGCTAGTATATGTCTCTGCCCTCATGTAACACCCCGGCTAAAGCGGAAACGCCCGAGTGTGACGTACAGATTGCTCAAACACACGTGACACTATTAGGTGACCATAATAACATTATTTCATTTAAATCTTCATGTAACACAAGTTTATCAAATAATACAAGTTGTAACAAATAAATAAACAAATGATAAGTTGTTCTTTGAATATCCTTTAGGCATGCTATGTGTCTTCTAACTTTCATCCTCGTATCTTTACACCAGTAACATATGTATAAAATAAAGTCAGCTAGGAACATAGCTGGTGAGAATCCCACAGTTTGATATAATACGTAAAAATCATACAATTCCATGAAACTTGTGAAATGAGCACGTAAGGGTTCTTTACACTCGATGCAATGGACCTGAGTGTAAAGAACAAACGAAGTCCTTTCCAGTTGGGGCTACCAACGTACTCGGATATGAGGTCCCGTTTCCACTTGATACAAATGGACCTGAGTGCAAAGGGGGGCGTATGATCATACTTATTGAGGCAACCACTTGAAATCCACGTATATGACAAATAAGCAAGTAAGCACACAAGTTCATGATATGAATTGTAGTTTGTAAACAAAATTGTAAATCTTGAAGTTTGATAATAAATACATATGCCACCCCAAAATACGAAAACGTTTAAAAAGGGGTTGTGAGAAACTCACCTTGAAGCTGAAGATAAACATTGCAATGAAAACCAAAAGCATGATAATGAATTCGAAGCAACCGAAAGTACGTTACATAATCCAAAACGATTGAACTTCTTGAACTATAAATAAAATCAATACGAATAATTAACGACTAACTAACGGGATAATAGGAGTTAATCATTTGGTTAACGGGATTTAAGCATCATTTTAATATATATTATTCACAATGTGTGGCATATTTATATTTTTAAGTGTTAATGGAGTTTAACGATTTAATATAATTTTAACATTATTACTACGCTAACATGAAAGTTACGATAAATACAAGACACGAATTTTAAATGGTGAAAAAAAATTTATCTTGAATTATGTTAACGAAAAAGAATTATAATATGAGAATGTTAACGTTTTATGGAATGTCGGTAGTAACGGCTTTGTCCGAAAACTATATCGTTAGTGCATTATAAAGATTAACAAGATGTGATTCATAGTTAACGAATTAAAGTTTAACGAAATTTTGGTTATTATTATTTGATTAACATCTTAACGGAAAATTATATTATTATTTTATTGACGACGACGTGAAGGTTATAAGGTTCGCTTGAATTAATAATTATAAGTTTAGAAATTTATTTGACGTGTTAGCGAAATGAGTTTTAATACTCTAAACGTTACAAAATAGATTATTAACGCTTCTTAATTAACGTTTTACAAGATTTTGGTGTTAACGGTATATTTAAAACAAATATGCTGACGAATTATAAAGTTTAACGAACGATAAAAAAAGATATAATTGTTAAACGAACTTGACAGAATGAAAAGTTGGTTTTTAGTTGGAAAGTGATAAATATAAATTATATCTATTTTTATTTAATTTAAAAAAATGATTTTATTTAATTTATTATTATTATTATTGTTATTAGTAGCTAAATAGGTTGATTATACATAAGGAATAAATGTTAAAAAATATTAAGGCAAAAAAAAGTGCACAGACCGGTTTTCAACCCGGGTATGGTGGCTAACAAACAAGAGTACTAACCACTAGGCTGGATGTCTTGTTGTTATAAAACAGAAACTGAGTATATATATATAACAATACAGGTTCATCCAAGTTCTACAAACCCTAGAAATCCCATTGATTAATCCAATCAATGTTTGTTAAAATTAAGTTAGGGTTTTGATTAGTGGCTTAAAATGATTCAAAACCATAAAAAGATTTACCTGTAGCTGTTAGGAATTGACGGAAAACCAAGGTTTGGCCGGACGATATTTGAAGGATTAATTCGTGTGTATAGAGAGTGTTATGATTAAAAAGAATGTTGCAGGCAAGTTTAGACGGTTATTGGGGTCCTTTTTATAGTCCGAATTGGAATGTAAAGCGTTTATTGATCATTATTGCGATTTACATATATTCCGGCGGTTACCGGTGATTACGGAGTCAAATTGCTCACTATTACGCGTTGTTTGCCGATGTTTTATAGTCGCCGGGTTGATCTAAAGTTGTTACGAAATTTAATTGAGTTAAAACGCATGCTTAATGGTTGATTAAAGTTTGCCGGATTCTTTTTACGGTCGCCGGAAGATGGTGGCCGGGAAAACGGTTTATGGGACGGGAGGGTTGGGTGAGATTGTTTTTGATTTATATATTATATTATTATAATTTAAAGTATGTACATATTTCACCCCTGGACTTTTAAGTAATCTTAAAACATAAATTAAATTATATTTACATTATAAACCTTATATGTTGAAACGTTATAAGATCGAAAAGGTTTTAACATAATTTACACATTAGATCCCGGACTATGAATTATGCTATAAAACTTGGATATTTGTCAAATAGTTTGGAGATTGATTAAACTTAATAAAACTTTAAACCTTGGAATTTCATTACATGGTTAAAACGAATAGAAACCGAACGAAGAATAATCGAGAATATTACATAAATAACTGACGATGATCAAGAATACATTGAGATGATAAATCGGATCGGTTTAACGAATAATAAGCATTGATGGGTGTCAAATAAAACACATTCGATGAAAACTAAATAGTAATATTATAAGATATATATATATATATATATATATATAAAGTAAACAAAACCGAAAAATTTGAAATGGAGCGGGTTTTCGGGTTTGAAAAGTAACGAAGGTTACACCTCAAAATACCTAATATGAGTTACAACTTAATATGCTTGCAGGTCAGTCTTATCTCCACCCATTAACCACCGGTTGCATAAAGACTCGGACTAAGGGTTTTACTGAGGCTTAGGTTTGGGTGCGGATTAGGCATATTTAGTGACTCAGGTAGATGAAACCCAGTTAAACAAACCATTATACAGACTCACGAATACAAACAAACTAATTACACAGTCAACTGCTATTTACATACTCAACTGCTATTTACAACCGAAATACTAAACTGATAACTTCTTTTTGTCTTTTAGCTGATTCATATATATATATATATATAGACATCAATATCAATAACCGATAATTACAACATTGAGCTTCACAAATTTACAACTCGTCTGACTAAGTACAACTCAATATATATATATGACTCGATAACGAACTGGATTTCATCACACGGGTTAAAATAAAATAAAGGCCAAGACTGAAATGGTGTGTAATGTTCAGTTTAGAAAATGAAAAAGGAATATGGTCCAAACGGGCTCCTAAGGGATAATGTCGGATAAGGAATTTATTTAGTAGGGAATTATGTACGGAACGGGTTTTCTAAAGTCCTAATCTCCATACAGGTGATGGTATTAAGATCTCGATAAGTATGTGACAAGCATGTTCTAGTTCTGTAAAACATACAGGTTTCCCACAAATAATGACAAGACATGTTTTATATATATTATATAATATGTGTAATAAGTATAAGGACTAATCTCACAATATGTCTGGAAATAAGGGCTGCCGATATGAAACATGTATACCCATCCCCTTAACTCGTTATTCCCGCCTAAACGATTTCATTTTCAACTTCCTCATTTTTAAAAACATTTGTCGGGAAAACTATCGAGAAGCTGAAAAACCAACCATGACCATAAACCTCTAACTTGGCATTAATAGCAATAAGTGACAGTTAATAACTTAGGTTTTTGAATACTGTTCGAGATACTTCCAGGCAAAAAATGTCAATTTTTCCCCATCCCCACACTTGAGGTTGACATTGTCCTCAATGTTAAAATAATAAAACAATTAATGAACATTTGGGGGATGGGTTGAACTGACAATTTAACAACTTAAAAATTCGGTGAACATATGTGATGGGCTTAAGCAAATTATACAATTACATTTCTAAAAACTAAAATAAAAGTAACAAAATAGTTTATGAAACCGAAATCACCTGATAATAATGACAATGCAATGCTAAACTCGGCCCACAACTCTCAACATACTCGTGACACATGTCTCCACTACTGACCAATACCGACTAACCACGTCTGCACAAATCTCGAGACATGTATAAGCAACCACTCACAAGTATAAGACTTAGGTCTTTTGAGAATTAATGTTATATTATAAGAATCATTACCGGCCAAGTTAGTTAGTTTCATAAAAAAATTTGTTAACAAATTAAAAATTAATAAAAGACCTAACTCACTTTGGTAGGAATCACGGTTGCATTTAGCGTATGCAACATGCCCTTTAACCCCCCCCTAGCCCGGGTGGATGAGTGAGGTCTCATGAGGGTTTATAGTGAACACACCCACAAAGTTCCAAAAGCAACATAAATATATACAAATATACAAATCAAACACATTAGACAAACATCACAAGATATATATACAAGTGTTACCCAACCGGTTACCCATACATGTTTTCCCAAATATAATATAATATTATACAGGCCAGCTGATAAAAACAAAATAAAAGGGAAAACAACCCAAAATAGTAACCGGTGTCTGCTGCCGTCTAATCGTCTCCTGTTGGGTCAGGCTGATCAGCTGCCGGACCCGAACCTGATGCCTCCGCCTGATCTTCAGCCTGCTGATGTATCTGTAAGGATGCTGGGATCGGTACTTGGAGATGAGTAAAAAGAATACTGAAATACTCGTCCTGGCGGGCCATATGGGTCCGCATCTAAATCTGCTGCTGATGAATGCTCTCCAGTGTGACAGGCTGCGGTGGCTACTGTGGCTAGCGGAGAGGATGCGGCTGCTGCCTCTCATGATATGGGGGCATAGATGAGCTATTGATGCGTAGGAATACCCATCTGAAGTGCAATAGCTGCATCTGTCCCCGGAGGTGGTGGTGCCTGAGGTTCCAGTTGGACCGAGACGAGAGCGGCTAGATCGTAAAGTTCACAAATCCCAGCCTTCCGGGCGTCCTCCAATGCATATGGGCTTGCAGCAGGCTCTGGGGTAAAATAATCACGTGGGTAGTAGTCGAACACCCCCAGGCGCTCTGCAATGCATGTGATATACGGGCCCAAAGCCAAACGGGGCTGACACGCCCTGTCATGCACAGCTCCGAGAGAACGACGCGAGAAGCGGCGTCACGATATTGGCCTCCCGGCCAGCAATCATCGATAACAAACATACAAGATCAGTGTTGCTGCACTTCTCTTTGCCCGAATGACGGCCAATGAGAGAGCAAGCAACAACTCGGTGAAGGTAGCAGTGGACGGGGTCCCGGATGGATGACTCGACAACGGTGCTCGAGTGGGCCCCGTCCACTATCATGGCCCAAAACTGGCCAATCTGGGCCTCTGTCAGCCAGAATTCCCGATCAGTCTGCAATAGGAGAGTATAACCCTGGATGCTCGTAAGGAACTTTGGGGTCAACACCTCCTCCACGGTGTAATAGCCGGTGGCCATGGCGAACTGGGGTACGAACATCTCGAGCGTACGCCGGTCAAGGGCAAATGACACCACATGGGGCTCAGAGAAATCGGTGGGTACGTGTCGAAAAGTAGAAAATAACTCACGTGTGACCTCGACGTACTGCTTCGAGTCGCATGTGAGGACCTGGACCTACCGATCGCTCAGCATATCCCGGACGGCCCCCTTCTGGCCCACTACACTAAGCAGTGTCCAGTCGATCGTCCTATGTCGGAGCAGCTGCATCGCCATGAAATGGCGATACAAAATCTGCCCCTTCGAAAAAGGAGCGAATCGCAGAATAACGTGAGGGATCTGGAGGCCGTCCCCCATGGTCAACTCCTGAACCGTATCAGGAGTGATTGGGATCTCGTCCCCATCATACCTAATCACCCGTGGTGGACGCACCACGGGCTGCAGGGGATCTGGAACTCCCCTCAGAACTGCTACAAGACCTCGGCGTCCCGCGCCTGCTGGTCGCTGCCTCGGCCTCTTGCTCCCCACGACGACGCCTAAAGCTCCAGGAATCTCTACCATACTGCACGATAAGAATAGAATGTCAACAGATGACACGACAAACGAGAAAACTTCGGGATATCCTATTTACATCTAAAAAAACCCTGGTGTCTCCGCCCGAATGGAGATTACGGGCGGATAACCTAAATTCGAATAACGCTCAAAAGTCCCGAAACACGACACAACACGAACTGACTCGAACGGACACAACTGACACAAATACACAAACAAGATTGACTACTGTCTAGAAAAACGTGCAACACCATGAGCGCACATCAGGATTCACAGGCTGGGCAGTTCGGGTTCCGAAATTCATTTATATTATTATAATATTAATAAATTATATTATTATATTATATTAAAATATTATTAAAATTATATATTAATTGATATTATATATATTATTATTAAGATATCAATTTATATTAACATATTAAAATACATTATTATTATTATTATTAATTAAAATATTAAAATATTATTATAGTTTATTATGTATTATTAAAATATTAAATTATACTAATATATTAGAATATATTATTAATATTATTATTATTAATTAAAATATTAAAATATTATTATATGATATTATATATATTAAAATATTAAACTTAAGTGTTTATAATTTCCATATTGAAATAATATTATAATTTTAAAATGTATTAAAATAACAAAATATTAACAAAGTTTTTTTTTATAATTATGAAACCCGACTCGACACCAATATTTAAAATCAACCCGACAAAATCCTCCCTCGCCAAATCCCAGCAACCCAGACCAACATACAACCCAACACTAACCCGAACTCTACCACAGTCAACTTAGAAATCCTAACGAAATCAAACTCGAACCCGTAACAAATTAATAGTCTAACTTAAACACGGTTCAAGAATCGCCTACTCGTAAACCGAAATAACCACCGTACATAACTTGAATCCCGAAAACCCGAAACAATCTATTAAAATTAAACTCACCCCGGAGTCAGAATAAACTAAAAATGAGTAGTGATGGTGGTCGGGTGATAGCAGACAATGGTGGTAAAGAAGACGATGATTATGACGGATGGTGACGTTGGTGATGAACGGAGGGACGGTGTATGGTGGTGAGAAGATGGCATTTGAGGACGACGGAGGAGGATGGTGATGATGGTGGTGATGAGATGATGTTAGGGGTGTGGCGGCGAACGGCGATGGTGGGTTGTGACGTTGATAGATGGTGACAGCGATGAACGGATACAATGATGTTGAATGGATGTTGGAGATGGTGAATGAGTGGCGGTGGTCGTCGGTGATGAAGAGAGAGAGGGAGAGGAAGGGAGATGAAGTGAAGAAGAAGGAAGGGGGGAAGGCGATGGGGGAAACAGTGATGTTATATAGATATTATTATTATTTATTTATTTATTTAAAATATTTTTTTGGGATTATCCAGGACCCATCGCGTAGCACGATGGGTCATGAACCAAGGTGTCGCGCTATGCGACCCAAATCAGAGGAAAATAGAGTTAGCCACCATCGCGTAGCGCGATGGTGGTTGGTCTGGCGTCATCGCGATACGCGATGACGTCAGACGTTTGGGATGCCTAAGCCACCATCGCGTAGCGCGATGGTGAGCTTTCAAGGACCATCACGTAGCGCGTTGGTCCTTAGTGGGCAGAAAGTTTTTTCCGATTTTGGGGTCGGACATTTTCTGAACTGGTCACTTTTCGATATCCCAACATCACCCTGAACACGTTTCCGAAGTCGGAATCTGCAATGTGTACCTGGATAGACGTGAAATTAACCAAATGCTTACCGAACTTCCATGACTTGCACTTCATCAAAACCTCCCCACACTTGGGATTTGCTGCACACAACTCGAGACAAAATTCAAACAACGACTCAACAAAAAGAAAATAAAATGGAACGCACTTACAAACCCCGAGTTGCCTACCGGTCAGCGCTGAATTGCGTACAGCTCAACAATGCCTCGAATGCTTCTATTATCTTCATAAACCGGTGAGGTCACAATGAAACTCATCGATTCCTTGTCCATCTTGTGTATATCCTCCATCTCCAAATATGGCTTCAACCTATAGCCATTTACCACTTGTCGAATGTGGTCATCAAAATCGTCAATCTCAAACTGCCCATGATTACCAACTCCAACAATCACAAATGGGCTAGTTCACTTACTATTCAACTTACCCGGGAAAAGCTTCATAATAGTGTTGTATAACTATACTTTTTGATCAATCTAAAAGCTTTTCAACCGAATCTTCGCATCATGAACCTTCTTCATTTTCGCCTTGTAAGCAAATACACACTCGTACGCTTCGTCCCGCAACTCCTCGATCTCGCACAATGCCAATTTCCTAGCTTTACCTGCATCATGATAGCTGGTATTAACTTCCTTAGTTGCCCAATAAGCACGTTGTGCAATCTCAACCGGTAAATGGCAACCCTTTCCATACACAAGTCTATATGGTGTGGTCCCAATCGGCGTTTTAAAAGTGGTTCGGTAGGCCCATAAGGCATCGGTCAACTTCGTTGACCAATCCTTTTGGTCCGTCCGAACGGTTTCCTATGAAATTTGTTTAATCTGCCGATTTGAAACCTCAACTTGTCCACTCGTTTGTGGATGGTAAGGAGTTGCAATTTTATGATCCACCCCGTATCGTTTAAGCAACTTTCAAAATTTAAAATTTTTTAAAATGAGAACCCCCGTCACTAATAATAGTTCGGAGATTCCGAACCTCGAAAATATGTTGCTTTGAACGAAATTACAAACTACAAGGGGATCATTTGTCCTAGTGGCTATCGCCTCGACCCATTTAGTCACATAGTCGACGGCCACTAGGATGTATAAATTACCGTAAGAGTTCGGGAATGGGCCCATGAAATTGATCCCCCAAACATAAAAATATCAATAACTAGGATCGGTTTCAAGGGCATCTCATCCCTCTTGGAAATACTCCCGATTTGTTGGCACTTCAAACAACACGGCGCGAACTTGTAAGCATCCCGAAACAGTGTTGGCCAATAAAAGCCACTAGTCAAAACTTTTATAGCGGTTTTCTATCCGCTAAAATGACCACCACACGCAGACGAATGCGTGTGTTCCAACACCGATCTGACATCCTTCTAGGGTATGCATCGCCTAATCATCTGATCAGCTCCAATCTTGAATAGATCGGGGTCATCCCAAATATACTATTTCGCCTGTGACATCAAGTGCTTCTTCTTTCTCCTTGGCCAATGCTCGGGTAAATCACATGCAACTTTAAAATTGACAATGTGAGCAAACCAAGGGTTTTGGGAAATCGTCAGAATCTGTTCATCAGGGAAGGACTCGTTAATGGGCCCATCCTGGTCTTCGTCTTCTATCACAATCCGGGACAAGTGATCTACAACGAACATTTTCTGTTCCCTTTTTCTCCCGGATTTCCAAATCAAATTCCTGCAACAACAAAACCCATCTGATTAACCACAGTTTCGCTTCCTTCTTATCCATGAGGTACCTGACAGCATAACGGAATTTATCTAAAGCATACACTACTGCGAGCAATTCCTTCTCGGTTGTGGTATAATTCAACTGAGCATCCGAGAGGGTTTTGCTCGCATAGTATATGGAAACAGGTTTCTTTTCAACCTGTTGACCCAAAACAGCCCCGACCTTGTAATTACTCGCATCACACATAATTTCAAAAGCCAAATTCCAATCGGGTGATTGCAAAATCAAAGCTTCTACTAATTTCTGTTTCAGAATGTCAAAGGCCTTAGCACATTCGTCATTAAAGTCAAAAAGGCATCCTTTAACAATAGATTACATAAGGTTTTGGTGATGTCACAAAAACCCTTAATAAACCTCCTATAAAACCCGGCATGCCCCAGAAATGATCTAATGCCCTTGACATTCGTGGGATGAGGTAGAGCGGAAATAACTTGATCCTTAGCTCGGTCCACCTCGATCCCACGACTCGACACAACATGGCCCAATACAATCCCTTCCAGGACCATAAAATGGCTCTTCTTCCAACTAAGAACCAAGTTCGTTTCAACACATCTTTCCAAAACTCTTTCGAGCTGATTTAAACAAGACTCAAAAGATGTCCCGAAAATCGAGAAATCATCCATGAAGATTTCCAAAGACTCCCCCACCATATCTGAAAAGATAATTATCATACACCTTTGGAAGGTGGCGGGGGCGTTACATAGTCCGAATGCCATTCGCCTAAACGCGAAAGTACCATACGGGCAAGTAAACGTGGTATTTTCCTGATCTTCAGGATGAATAGCTATCTGGTTATAACCCGAATAACTGTCTAAAAAACAATAAAATTTCTGACATGGTAGCTTTTCAACAATCTGATCAATAAACGAAAGCGGAAAGTGATCTTTCGATGTTGCAGCGTTCAGTTTTCGATAATCAATGCAAATACGCCACCCGGTTACCGGCCGGGTGGCAACCTCATTACCTAAGTCGTCCTTGACGACTTGGATGCCCGCTTTCTTCGGAACTGTCTGAGTCGGGCTCACCCACATATTGTCTGGAATGGAAAAAATAATACCAGCATCGAGCCACTTCAGCACCTCCTTCTTCACGACTTCCCGCATGTTCGGGTTCAACCATCTCTGCGCATCATGCGCGGGTTTCATATCCGGATCTGTCAGAATTTTATGCATAACAATTGAGGGACTAATCCCTTTCAGATTCGCGATGGTCCACCCGATCGCCTCCTTATTCGCAACCAGCACTTTCAGTAAAGCATATTCCTGTTCCAAAGACAAGTTAGAAGCTATAATGACAGGCAATGTATCATTCTTACCCAAAAACGCGTATTTCAGAAGCTTTAGTAGCTCCTTCAGCTCAACTTTCAGTGCTTCCTGTGAAGACGGTTTCAGCCCGGTATCGATTTTCTCGGGAAGCGGTTCCACCTGAACCGACCATGGGGGTCTATCTCCCCGTAAAGCTGCAACCTCCAGTTTTTTCTCCTCCTCTTCTAGCTACTTATCAGTTTCCACCTGTAACCTGTTAAACATAAAGCACGTCTCCGCTGTGCCATCCGTGTCCACGACCGAGTCGTATAACGGAATACACTCTTCAATAATGTCCGCCATAAAGCATTCATCATCAACCGGAGAATTATTTACATGTGTGAAAGCATTAAGTCTAAGCTTACCGGTTCAACAATCGATTTTGGCATTTACGTTGGCCAAAAATGGCCTACCGAGGATAACCGTGGGCTGTTTGGTTCTCTCACCCGAAACATAATCGAGAACCAAAAAGTCGATTGGAAAGTAAAAATCTTCCATCTTGACGATCACGTCGTGTAACATTCCCAGGGGGAGTTTCGGTGTCTGGTCCGCGAGAACAACCGTGGTCACGGCTGCCCGAAGCGGACCAAAGTCATACTGATCGTACAGACTTCCCGGGAGGATGCTAATGCTAGCTCCAAGATCTAGGAGTGCCCGTGTCATTTTAACATCACCCACCTAAATGGATATAATGGGCGTTCTCGGATCTTGCAACTTAGGTGGAAGAGCACCAGAAAGAATTGCACTCACATTATCTGTTAAATCAATCTGTTTAGAGATCTTTCAGTTTCGTTTCTGTGTGCAAAAATCTTTCAAGTACTTTGCATAGGCAGGAACTTGTTTTATGGCATCTAAAAGAGGAATGTTAATTTTAACATGTCTAAACGTTTCCCACATTTCTTCCTGCTATGGGCCCCGTTTGGATGCCACATTCGCCTTCGATGGCGACAACAAGGCATCGGAATAGGGGACGGTTTCAACCTTCCCCATGTCCTTAGAATTGTTGTTACCATCCTTCAGAACCGGTTCAATTATTTTAATTTCATTTTTCTTATTTTCAGTTAAAACTGGTTCTGGTTCGTCATCGCTGACGACTGTCTCATCAATATCTTCCACCATCCCCATCAACCCGAGGTGGTGGACCCCAACGTTATTATCATACTTTTTCCCATTTCTTAAAATACTTACCTGATTGAAGTGCTTCTTCGAACTCGAACTTGAACTGAAGTGCTGCGGGTTCACTGTGGTATCAATCGGTAACTGACCCGCGTTTTTCTACAACTTTGTCATGTCTGCTGCGAGCTGACCAATCTGTTTCGACATTGCTTCTGACGACTTATCCCTCAACTCGAACTGTTTATGCGTTTCTTTCTAATTATCTGATATAAGCTTCAACAACGCATCGAGTTTTGAATGAACTGACTCGTCTGTATTACCCGAACTACCCTTCTGCTGGTCCTGATTCTGATTACCTGACGAACTGTTACCCCGGTAACCATCTCTGTTATATCCCCGACTGTTACTCTGACTATTCGAACCACCCTGATAGTAGCTTTTCTGTTGTCGGTTCTGACTGGACCCCTGAAAGTTCGGGTTCGACTGATTCAACGCGTTTTCGTATCTGAAATTTAGTTGATTCCTTAGGCCCATGTGATAAGTGTTCGAATTGAATCCTTGGCCCTTGGAATCCCCGTACGCGTAACTGACTTCCTCCTCATCAGGGTACTCGTCATCATCATCTAAACCGGGGCAATCTTTGACCTTATGCCCCAAATCGCCACAATCTGAACAAACCGGGAATTCTCCCCGACCTTACCAACCTCTTTCTTTTTCTCTTTTCGATAACATGCGAGTTCTTTTTCCAGCTCTGCAATTCTTTCTGACTCGCTCGAGGCTGATTTAACTGATCTGGTAACCCCGTGTTTCCGTCTTCGTTCTGCAACTGCTCTGACTTGGAATCTTCACACATAAACTCCAAAAATTCCCAATCATCCTCCTCAGGCTGATTCAACAACTTCCCATTACACGAAGCCTTCAAATGCTTTCTATCTTCATAAGTCAACCCATCAACGAAACACTTAACCAATTCCCACAACTCAATCTGATGGTGAGGGCACTTCCTAATCATTTCCTTACAACGAGTAAAGGCCTCATGAAACAACTCATCTGGTAACTGTGAAAAGTGTCGAACCTCAATTCGGGCCTCGATGGTCTTCGACTGTGAATAATACTCGTTAAGGAAAACCTGCTGCATCTCACCCCAGTTCTCAATACTGTGCATCGGTAGCGAATTGAACCAGTGTTTGGCTTTGTCTTTTAGTGAAAACTGGAACAATCGAAACCGAACCTCATCCTGATCATATGTACCGTCACCGATAGATCCGCAAATAGATGAATAATCTGACAAGTGTGAACACGGGTCTTCAGATCCCAGTCCATGAAAGTAAGGAATTATGTTAATGTAGGACGGACGGGATTTGAATGTCGGTTGTCCCTGTACGTGAACCTTTGGGACAATCAGTGAGGCACCATCTGAAATAGCCGGTCTGAACCGAATGTTAACACCCTGAACCGGAGGCCCATAATTCCTTCGTCAGGCTCTCGGATTCTCAAAACCTCCTCTGTAAACTGGTATTCCCTGTCATCTTTCTTCCCGAAATCTGCCAATTCCCATTCTACCCTTGCCTTGGTGTCTACGACCGCCACCCCTCTAATTAACCAATTCCTTAATCTCATCATCATAACCAACATCTACTTCCACCCATCGTTCTGTCTGACTCTCCAGTCATCCTCATTACTACCATCATGTCCCTGATCTGACTCATTCCAATCCCCCTCATCTTCATCTTTGGTATGAATACTAACATGGTCAAAATCTCGGATAATCGGCTGTCGGTGATGTGGGGTAATGTTCGGGGCTGATGGCCCGGGTCTGTCAGGGTTTCGGTTTCTGGATTGTCGGGCTGAATTTTATGGTTGTTGATTTGTGTTTATCGGTGGTGGCTGGTTATTGTTTGCTGGGGCTTGGATATTTGGTGGATTCTGTTTGGGTTGGAAAGCTTTGGGTGGTGGGTTTTGGTTTTGATTCTGGTTCTAACCTTCCATTTCTGAATTTCTGATCTGAGCTCGGTTCTGCCGAGCTATACGTTCGATTTTCGGCTCATAAATCAGTGAAGAATCTCTTCCTGAATGGCGGGTGTGCATAAACCTGTTACCTACACAAATAACACACCCCGCGTAAAATGGGAAAAATAAAATAAGCTAAGCTAAAAACAAAAATAATAACTAAATTAACCAAAGAAATCAATTAATCACAAAAACACTAAGCGCACTAACTCCCCGGCAACGGCGCCATTTTGATGCTAGACTGTCGCTAGTATTAAAATTAGTGTTCCTAATCACCTAAGCAAGCTAGGGTAAGTAGGGTGTCGAACCACGAGGAGTATGTGGTCAGTATGCAATGAAACAATTCAATTAATAGTGCTGATCACACTAGCAAACAATTTGAGTTTTAATATTGATCAAACAAGTAAACAACTTTCAAGCAATTACTAAGAACAAATCACACCCAGGGTTCAAGTAAGTAAATAAACAGCCATCTCATGTTCGCTTAACATATTAACTATCAATGATCAACTCAGATTGACTAACTAGATAAACCATAGGCATCCACGCTCACTAACACACGGCACTGGTTATCAAACGGTTCCTGCTAGTGTGACTCAACTAAAGGCAAACGTATGCTTCATCATATTCAAACTATTCAAAAGAATCCTATAAGCAATTATCATAGCAACCGGAAACTAATCGTTCTGATCGAAATAAACCTAAACCGACTGGGTGCACAATAATACCAGACATCAATACTTATAGATTAATCAAAGATAGTTACAGATCATTCGGTCTTAACACATGAGAAAAACTATTAAATACAATACTCTACATCCTGGGTATGATTCGAATGATCTAGCCGCGTCTCGGCATCTCTCGGGCTTCGATTATGATGGGTTGGATCATGTATGGGGCCTTGAGATGATAAGAATCAATGGTTCTCCTCCTTGCTGCTTTAAAAACTGCCTGGAAACTCAATGATAGCCTCTAGGGTCATCAAAAACGAGATATAAAAACAAACCCTAACTTTAACGACTGTGGGGACAATCGCGTAGCGCGATGGTCTCCTCCCCTGGTCCATCGCGCTACGTGATGGACCAAAAGTCAACGTTTTCTGATTATTTTAATGGCATCGCGTAGCGTGATGAAATCTCTTCCACACACGATGGGTGGCTTTACTCAACAGTAATAATTTCTTCCATCGATTCGCGTGCTGGACATCTCGGGTCTTCATCCCGTGCTCGTGTAGGTCCAAATTAAGCGCATTAAGTACTTGTGACCTGAAACATAATAAGCATGTATGAAGTACCGAAGTTCCTAATCTAAACGCATAAAACAACTAAGTTAATGAACAAAAATATATACAAATAAACCAAACATCAAAGTACCTAAAGGGATCTTCAAAGATGGCCTTATGCTTTAAAGGTAAAGATGCAATTCTTAAAGGGTTTTCAGATGCCGACTTAGGTGGGTGCAAAGAGAAATATAAGAGTACTACGGGATATGCGTTTACTATGGGGGACACTGCAATCTATTGGAAATCTAGACTGCAGAAGAGTGTGGCACTCTCAACCACAGAAGCTGAGTATATGGCAGCTGCTGAAGAGAGTAAGGGGCTTGTTTGGTTGAGGACTTTCTTAAAGGAGTTAGGCAGGGAACAAACAGATTATCCGTTGTATTGTGATAATGAAAGTGCTATGAAATTAGCCAAGAATCCTTTGTATCATGGTAAAACAAAGCACATTCATATGCGTTATCATTTCATTCAGGGTTTAGTCAGTGATGGGACTATTCGGTTGAACAACATTAGGGGAGACAGGATTCCGACGGATATGTTTACCAAGGTTGTGACCTTGGACAAACTGAAGCTCTGTGTAGCTTCAGTAGGTCTCCAGGAATAGTGTTGAGGAGTTGGCGACGAACAAGTGGAAGACATGGCATATATTCAAGACTAAAGATTACTGGTGCTATTCGGTTTACAGGTGGAGCAAGTGAAGACGTTCCGAGGCTCCAAGTGGGAGATTGTTGGGGTTCTGTACGGGTGTAGCCCCAGCCCGTCTTGGGTTGGGCAGTTGAAGACTTGAAGGGTTGAATGGGCCAGACACCCACTCAACTTTAGTGGCCCGCTTATTTTATTTCTTGTAACTTGTGGAGAAAGAAAATAACCCTAGTTGACTCCCTATATAAACCATTTTGTATCATGTGTTTTTTTTAGCACCTCAATAAAAGAAGAGGCCCTGCTCGTTTCCCGTGGACGTAGGCTACACACCGTGACTGAACCACGTAAATCCCGTGTTCCTCTTTACTGCTTTATACTATTATTATTATTATTATTATTATTATTATTATTATTATTATTATTATTATTATTATTGGTTTTGCTATTTTTGTGTGCTTGTGAGCTTGCTGCCACCACTACCAATTATGTAATACATTGCAATTTGAGTTATGTGATTAGCTCATCATTAAACCTACTGTCGCCAATCATTATTGTAGTGAAGTTGGGATTTGTTTTTGCAATATTCTCTTGTTTGTGAAGTTATTATACTGCCACTATACGAATTATGTCAATAAAGATTAAATGTCAAACAAAGCCAATAAGGACAGTTTCTTCTATTCCGATTAGGTGCAAGTCGCAAGTTTCAGGTTCTGTTTATTTTTTATCAATATTATCATCGGTTACTTTTTGTCATATATTCTGCTGCTTTTATTACTTCTCGTATTATTTTCCGTTTTAGAAATCAATTAGAAATGCCGTTAAGTTCTTAAGGCCCGAGCCGTTGTATTGTATTGATTTCTGTAGCCCTATCCGACTCCTTTCGAGTCAGCCGCGTACACGTAATACCACACACACACATATAAGATGCCGTTATTGTAGTGTATTATCTGGGGTTATTTTATATGTTGTAGGTTGAGGGTAATAGCTGAAGATAATCTTAAAGGTGGAATGTTCAACACAAACCTGTAGATTTGCAACCTAAGTATGAGGTAAATGGTTACGGGCCAGATTTGGTCAAGCGGTAACCGTATATGTTGAAGGAATTCGTGAAGAATGATTGACTTTTGTAGCAAACTTCATTTTCCGTTTAAATTTTCTATCTAGGCATTAGTTTAGAAAATATTGTTAACTTTGTAATGTTTGTTAGTTTGCTATGAAATGTATTGTTTTACTATATATTGTTATGAGGCATTAATTATCAATTGTCATTTAATGTGAAAAATGGTATGTATAAAAGAAATATATATAATTTTAAAAATATCTAAAACCATAGCACGCAAATGCTTGTCATCTTCATTTGTGACGAGATTCCTTGACACACATTGTATGTCGTAAGTGTGCCATAAGCAGACGAAACACAAATAGGTGTCATCTTCCTTTTATGGCATGACCTTCCTTGACGCGCCTTGGCATGTCATCTATACCCTTTAATGACACGCCTTGCGCGTCACTAAAGGCCTATTTTGTAGTACTGTTTGCAACAAGTGCGTATGCATATACTATGTTCATGTTCACCATGCGTGGATAATTTTCAGATTCATGTCTTGATGGGTTCGTATATAATTTTTGAGCTTATATTAAGTTCGAACCACCAACTCATAAACATGACTCGAACAGTAAGTATACACAAATCTAAATAAGATTTGAGGTAGGTAACAGTAGAATAAATAATGGTCCACTTGATGGTTCTAATCATTTCTATGTGTGAGGTGAGTAAAGGTTAAGTCTATGAACCTCCAATTTCAGTGTTCTTGTGATATCAAAAATATAAAAACCAAAGCTGCGTCTTAAGAACGTGTTTGATCAAAATCCAAAATGCCATTGAATGAAAAATTGAAAATATAGTTTACAACTATATCAGTATATCTTTTAAAGCGACAGTGCATTGAAATAGTAACACAATGTAACATTTTTTAAGTTTATGTGTGAAATACCTAGCGATTTACAAAGATAGATTTACGACGCACAAGTCCATGTTATGCATGGTACAGAAACACATTATTGTCAACATGGATACGATCTTGGCTTACATTCATGTATGGAAATGGCACGTAACATCTTAAAACGCACACACTTGGCCATGAAAAGGTCAACTTGTAAACCCTTAGACCGATCTTTCTGGCACACTTGGTCATCTGTTCCTTTAGTCTCGGGCGCCCCTTGGAGAACCGGTAGCTCTTGAGAAACTCCCTTCTACTATGCCAATGATCTAGATCCCGACAATGTCCTGGTCCAACGGTTAAAACTAGTGGTTCTTCATCTTCATGTTTATAAGTGGGATTTTGGAAGGGGAAATGGGGTGATTGTGAAGTAATCATGATATTTTTTAGTTAAACATTTAGTCTTTTAATGCGTGTAATGATATGAAGTAGGCCCATGATTGTGTGATGGTATATATAGGTACGTGATCATGTAGTTTTAAATTAGCTTGTAACTATCATTATAGTGGTTCAACCCTTTTGTGGAAAAATGAGGGTTGGTGGCTTAAGTTGGTTGCACCCACGGTCCATCTACCATCTAGAAATTAACTTCTGAGTCTCTCTTGAATTTGATTGGAGCTCTTGGATATGTAGCATCATCTTAATGTAAAAAATTCTTACTTACTAGGGGCACGTTAATTAATCTACAAAATGTCCCACTATTTTGGCAATATATTCAAATGGATTACCTTTTGTGGAAATAATATAACTTTTTTTTCTTAACTTGCTGCTATTATAAGATCGTAATCCTTTTTTTTATTGACCTAGTAATTATGAATGCTAAATGGGTTGTGTTCATTGGTTGGCGAATCAAACTAAAGTAGACTTGAAAAGTGCACACGACTCTGAAAAATTAGGCATGCCTGAAAAATCGTATAACCTATACATGCTTGCTAAACAGATTCATGAGGTGATATATGTATTTTTAGCCTATTAGATATTGATACTCCAAAATTAAAATCTATTACAAAAAATAAACGTATATAAAATATTTGTGTTTATACTATAAAACTTGATGCTCATTCATGCATTAATTTCTAACTTAGGCAGAAAATACTCAAATAATTTGGATCATGAGTCTATGACGCACAACAAATTTTAATAAAATATAGAATAAAAAGTTCAACTCATGAACCATTTAAAATCCAATAAACTAATTACTTGTTTGCTTAAAACAAAATGAACTTAATGTTTTAAAAACGATCGTGGCCATATTTGACCCAAATCTCTTTCGATTAAACCCAAACATGTTTAAGGAATGTCACCAAATCATAAGAATTTTGTATCATCAATTCCTAATTCTCAGCTTCCTAATTATTAGCCACATGCATATATAGAATGTGTATAACTGCAATTGCAATGATTATAATTTGTCAATTTAGCTCCATAGAATTAGCCTATTTCCTTTCATTGTAGTGTCTATATTAATCTTGTATTTGTCACTTGTAATTATTCAATATATCAAATATACAATTATCATATGGTAATCAGAGCCTTCCAACTCCTCTGAGCTTTACAACCACACACACTATGTCTTCCTCCACCATTATTGAGCTTTTAGCCCCCACCCATTTTCCAATCAAACTAACTACAAACAACTTTCCCTCATGGCGCAAAACTGTGTTATCCATGCTCATGGGTCTTGAACTTGAACAATTTGTTGATGGTAGAACTGAACCACCACCCAAATTACTTGAAGGAAACCTGAATCCTGCTTACCGTGTCTGGTTTCGCCAAGACAAAATTCTTCTCGGGGCACTTCTTGGAAGTTGCTCGGATACGATTGTACCAATCATCTCATCTGTTGAGACCTCTAACCAGCTTTTCACGCGCCTAACCAAGAGCTATGCTGGTGTCTCGCGGTCCCGAATCATCTCTCTTCGATCAAAACTTGCTACAAACAGCAAAGGCACCAAACCTGTTGCAGAATATCTCAACGAGATGAAAGCTATAGCCAATGAATTAGCCTTGGCTCATAAGCCGATTGATGACGATGACCTCATCGTTCACATACTCACTCACCTGGGTGACGATTACAAAGAAATTTCTGCCACCTTGAAGATTCGAGACACACCGATCACTTTCTCTGATTTCTATGAGAAACTCGTAGATCACGAGAGATCGCTACTAGCTCCAAACTAGCAACCCTAATTGCCACTGTCAACAGCACCCAGCGACAAGGATCCAGGCCATTTTCATGGTCTCCCTCTACAGCCTGAAATTCACATAGGCCCAACTCATTTGGGCCAAGGAACACCCCATCTCAATACTATAACAGTGGCTCGTCTTAACAACACAACAGTGGACAAATTAACAATTATCGAACTAACCGAAATAAATTTTTTTGTCACTTTTGTAACATTCCAGGTCATGATACAAAAGATTGTCGGAAGCTTCAACGGTTTCTACAAGATTATAATGTTGTTGTGAACTCTTCGGGATCGGGGTCGCATCAGAACCCAACAGTGAACTCTTCGATGTCGAGCAACTAGCTACCGACATCACCGTTAATGTTTGATACTGGAGCGTCTCATCATACTACACATGACCGGTCTTATTTACACCACCTCTCAAAATATGGCAGGCCAGATGAGATAGTGCTCGGGAATGGCAAAACTCTCTCTATTTCTCACACAGGCCACACTTCCATTCCCACCTCCACTCGCACACTATCTTTAAACGATGTTTTACTTGTCCTGTAACATTTTGGGTTTTTATCGTATCCGTTTATTTCATTTCATCATTGTACGAACTTATTTCGGATCCGAATTTTTAATAATAATATGCAATTATAAGTAATATAGTTTTCTAATGTTCACCTAAAAGTCCTTCATGTTTTACATCTTGTTATCCTTCATTTATAACATGAGAAGTTCCCTAATAGATCAAAAATCAAAACACAAGGACCTATTCTGCTAACCCGTGAAACTTGTCACCTCTAGGACGCCGGAGCGCCGCGTGACGTTGGCTCTTATGCCGGTCGTGCAGCGCCTTGGGGTGGCTGGACAGTTTATTCGCAAAATATTGTTTCCTTGACTCGTTTTGGCATAAAATCGGTTATTTTGGGCATGAATCGAGAGAAGTAAGGACCAAGGAAATGTTTTATAACTGAAACATATGTCCTAGATCATTTCTTAATCATCAAGACCCAATCTTTATGCTAAAATCAGTGATTCTTTCATAAAATACATGATTACTTGCTTAAACGGGCCAAAAGGCCATAATTAGTTTGTTATAGCTTTTTCTATATAAACAAACCTTAAACCCTGCCACAAATCTTTACACAAACCCTAAAAATCAACCTCCAGCCGTCACTTTCATCTGCCACCTCTCGATTCTCTCAGTTTTTGGTGATTTTTTGAAGAACCGTTCATTAAACGGTTGACTTTGCAAGACTAAGGACATTTGACTCGTTGTATCTTGTCGCTCGTTCGCATTCCGGGTAAGTTGTAAACTGAGTTTTTGTTCATAAACATTCTCTAGTCGATAACTTTCAATCAACTTCTGAGATTCAAGTGTAGTGACTGGTCAATTGCTTTAAAACCCGATAAAGGGTAAAAAAATCAACAACTTTGACTTCTCGTTTTCTCATACTTCTGGTCGGATTCAATGTTCGGTCCAGAAGACTTTTCTTCCCATAATTAAATTTTAAGGGGTCTGACCAAAACCCGACTTCTGACTCGAAGTTCGGATTCTGGTCAGACTTGACTCGTTTAAACGTTAAAATTGACATAACTTGAGTTCTACTCATCCGTTTGGATTGATTCCAGCGGTGTTAGGTTCGTTTTTACTTATACTTTCATACTGCTAAGTTTCAGGTTCTGTTGGATATTCTCGTTCGGCGCGTTAATTGGAAGACTTCTATTTAATCCTTTAATATTTTAACTAACTCGCTTATTATTAAGGTGAGTTTTGTCATTCCCCTGTTTTCACATATTTTCAAACGTTTTGGGGGCGTATACGTACTTATAGTATTTCATATTATACATATCTCAATCATTAGCAAACGTTATATTGTGTGTGAATTGCTAGACATAAATGCTAATTGATTACTTGTTTAATTTACGCATTCGGAGAGGTCCACCATATTCCCATTATAGTATGATCATACGACCGTCTAGTTTTAACCGGTGCCCGATTCGCTTGGCAATGGTTCACTTGACACTTTATTTGCTCATTGGTTTGGTTTATTTACCACTTTATTTACGTTTTGCTATCTTTTCATATTATATATTATTACAAAATTAATGACTTTCTCACTCAACATATTTGTTGACAAAACCTATTGTATTTTCTACGTATATGCAGGTTATCATTTGAATTGAAGAATGGAAGTCATGGATTGCTAGTTGATACCATAGGCTTATCCAAGAACAAAAATTAATTTAAGTTATTTGAATTCTTTCCTTTATTGTCATGGATTATTGTTTTGGAATTATTTGCTGTATTTGGATGTTTTTTTAATTGGAATAAAATTTATTATTAGATATTGTCACAATTATTGTATGATAGTTACCTCAAGCTATGAGCAATCATGCTCACACCCCGGCATTTTCTCCTTAGGTTGGGGTGTTATAGATTAGTATCAGAGCCGAAGGTTTAAGATAGGTGGTTAAAAATTGTTCTAGTCATATGTTAGGAACCCCATACATGCCTATCAGAACTATTTAACTGCTCCTTAATTGTTTGTAGCTTATTTAGGTAATTATTTATCATATCTGCTATTTTAGGTAGTTATTTAACATATCTTTTCGTTTAAGGTAGTTAGTTAGCTACATCTTTTAATTTAGGTAATTATCTATTATTAAATCTTTTATTTTTAGTAAATATTTAATATGTCTTTTATTTTAATAAGTATTGCACACACCAAATCTGAGGCTATGCCTCACTTTCAAAAATATTTTCCAAATCTTTAAAAATCCTTAAAAATCTTTAAAAAAAACTTAGTAGATTAACTTTCCATTTTTGGGAAATTCCTTAAGAATTCCCAAGATTTGTTTTTACTCCCTCTCCTTAGGGCATGAGATATGACATGTTCAGTAGTAACTGTAAGGGATGTGATAACTGTGAGTCGGGCCTTGGCAAAACGGTTCCGAGAACCCAAGGTAAGACGTTATTCCTTACCTGGAGGATAACCTGACCACAGTATTCGATCCCCTATGCCAAGCTAGACAATATGTCATACAACCGGACCTTAAGCGAATCAAACGCGATCGATCAAACGGTTGCATTCCTTTTATAAACCGAATTCGCGGTGATTCATGACTAAATTCGGAAACTTTCCAAAATTGCGTTTTAATTATTTTTAAATGTTTAGTTGGGTGAAAAATCCATGACAATCCATGGGCGCTCCAACTATTCATTTCACAACCCGTTTTGATTCGTTGTTTGGTTGGAAATATCACCGTGGTGGTTCACGAGATATCCCGACTACTTTCTTTTTATTCGTTTATTCGATATTTAGTGGGGTCAGTTAAAATGCCATGTAACGCTCATGGGCAGACCCGCTCCATTGAATTGATAATTCGTTAATTAGTTTGGTCAGTTAAAATGCCATGTAACGCTCATGGGACGACCAACTCAAATTGTTTGTTAATCGTTATCTAATTGGGCCAATAAAATGACATGGAACGCTCATGGGAAACCCAATTCTCAATAATTAAGTCCCGTTATGTAATTGGGGTCACTTAAACTACCATGGAATGCTCATGGGAGGCCCAATTCCCGAAGCTTAGTTTTATGATTTAGTTGGGCCATTCAAATTGCCATGAAAAGCTCATGGGAGGCCAACTCACTTGATTTAATTCGCTATTTATTTTGAGTTTTGAGCTGCCATGGGAAGCCCATGAAAGCCCAACCCAATAACATTTTACACTTTAAACTTGACGTAAATATTTTAATTAATTAACTATCTCAAAGTTAATCACATTATTTTATATCGCGACTTGCCCTCAAGTCATGACAGATCACTAGCACGTATTATTCATGTTTACTCATTCCTTTCATTGACTCGTTTACACAACTACCCAATCCTTATCATATTTCATGTTTGGTCCACGCAGAATGTCTTCTCAACTTCGTCGCCGTAGCAACCATCGTCCATCGGCTGCTCATGATCGCTGTTTGGCTGCTCGCATCACGAAAGAGCTCACCGCTGCTTTGCCCGAGGTGGTGGCTCAACTACAAAACATCAACTCGAATGGATCTGCTACTTCGGCTGCTCTTACAAACAACTACCACTACAAGAATTTCACGAGTGCCAAACCTCCTCTTTACCTTGACGAGGAGAATGCTATCAAACTCCTCCGCTGGTTTGAGAGGATGGAAACATCTTTATCCACTTTGAGTGTCCGGACGACAAACGGACTCGTTTTGCCTCAAGCGTTTTCGAGGAACATGCCCTCACTTGGTGGACCACATTCATGGACCTCCAAGGTGTTGATGAAGCATTACCCATGCCTTGGGAGGAGCTTAAGGAAGCTATGAAGAGAGAGTTTTGTCCCGAGCATGAACTGCAACGACTCGAGGCGGAGTTTTATGAGCTAAAGCAAATTGGTGGTGATAACTCTACTTACTTGAACCGATTCAAGGAACTGAGCCCGGTGGTACCACATCTTGTAACCCCGTTAGCCCGCGGTATTCGCAAGTATATCCGTGGACTACCCACGATTTTTCGTGACGCGGTTGTCAGTAGAGACCCTCTCACATTGGAGGAAGCCATAACCCTCGCTGCTTCCTTGACTGATGACCACGTTTCTTGATGGTACCCTATCCCAAAACGACTTCAAGCCTGCTGCTGATATAAATAAAGCCGAATCCTCTACTGATGCCAAAGCCGATCCTAAGCCGGCCCAAAACAACAACTCCAACCGTTACCAGAAGAACAACAACAACCAAAAACGAAAGACTCATCACCAAAACTATGTTGTGAACCAACCCAACAACCAAGACCCTAACCAAAATGCACCCAACAAAAAGCCTTATAATGGACCGCACCCACTGTGCTCAACCAGTAATCGTCATCATCCCGCATCCACCACTTGCCGTCTTTGCACCTCGTGTAACCGTTGTGGGCACCTTGCCAACACTTGCCGTGTACCTCCAAATGCACGTGCTGCTCCTCAACAACCCGCACCGTCTGCTCCTCGAGCTGCTAATAACCCCCAAGCTCAAGCTGGTGTTCCAAATACCCGTGCTTGCTACCATTGTGGAGATCCTAATCATCTTAGCAATATTTGCCCATTGATAGCCCGTGCCAATCAAGCCCATGTGATGCCTCCTCCGCATTATGCTCATCAAGCCCAAGTGGTTCCCGCACCATTCTACACTAGCCAAGCTTATCAATTTGCAAACATACCAACCCCCGATCCCTCAAAGCTTTGCACCTCATACCTATGCTCCTCAAGTCCCGCAATTTATGGCTCCGCCCACTGCTACTGCTCAAGTCCCTGCTATCCAAGCCCCTACAACCAATCAAGCTGCACCTACTCCTCAAGGTCCGAATGGTCGTGCCTTCATGATGAATGTGAATCAAGCCTAAAGCTCAAGTGATTTGGTGAATGGTACGTTCTCTATTAATAATTATTCTGCTTCCGCTTTGTTCAATACTGGTGCCGATAAGAGCTTTATTTCGTTAGACTTTGCATACATTATTGATAAGCCTTGGGATAGGTTGTCTAAGCCTTTTACCGTAGAAGTAGCTAATGGGAATTCGATTACTATCGAGTATTTCAAAACGTTTTATTAATATTGTTTGTTAATCGACCCACCACATCATCAAACCCAACTATCTTTAAATCTAAAACTTTCTCGAGTGATGCAACAGTATGAATAAAACGTCTTGAAAAACTCGCAACAATATGAATAAAACGGCTTTTGACGAGTAACTCGATAACATGGCTGCATACTCATCAATTATCCCTGTTTCTTTCATCTTCAACCTGTCGAACTCTGACGTTATGGTTTGGAGCTTCGCCTCCTTCACCCGTTCAGCACCTAGATGTCGGGTCTTTAGCGCTTCCCACATCTCTTTCGCCATGCGCAGATTACCGACTTGTAGAATCTGTGCTTCGGGGATTAATTAAAAGATCAAGGCGATCGCAATATTGTTTTGTTTTACCTCGCCGTTACCCGGATCGGTCGTTTGCCACACGCCATGCACATTCATCAGCACCCGCATATGAATAGCCCAGACCGTGTAATCCGTTGTTGTTAGTTTCGGACATTGAAACAAGTTTGGGTTCGTGTTCGTTTCTTTGGCCGATTGATCGCCCATCATTGACCTTCGTCGGGCTCGTTTGTAGGTCACCGGTGTTGATTTCTCAAATTTCAGCCTAGTGGACACGGCTTCTTGTTAGTCCCTGAAGCGGACTTTTTTTTTTCAAGATTTAATATATGAAGAGTTTAATTCACACAATTAAATCAATAACTTATCTTCTTGGGAATCCCTTGTTCGTGGACAATAAGTCTTTTTTTTCCTTTTCTTAAATCACAGGATCGTTGATCGACTGGTTGTTGGTGCTTTGATTCGAAATCCTTTGGTTCACAGGTTTCAATCGGTATTTGTTGCACGATGTCTGATCCTTTGCTCACGATCAGACCTTCACCGGTTGTACCGCCTGGTCCCGTCGTATGCTCTGATACCAAATATGGTAATCAAAGAACGAAATCGACACAAACAATATGGCTAACACCCAAACTTTATTGATCAAGAAATCTGACTCAAAAATTTGATACTATTTGTCCCATACCCTAAACACGGTACATATAGACTAACCTAAACACGTTAGAATATATTTAGGACACAATAAAATCAACACGATAATTATCTTCATCTAAACCTAAAATAGATTTTCCATAAAATAATTATCCATAAATAACCTGATTACTTGCACGCCAAGATAACCAGTTTCTTGCATCCCAAGTCGCTCCACGCAATAACCATAAGTCGACTCGGTAATTCCCAACACATATGTTCTCAATTACGGGTCAAGTGTAATTTACATTTTGTAAATATGTGGCTGCCATATTGATATTGAATGATGGATATGGCCATTCTATTTGTGTATTTTGAATGATGATTAGCATATCTTAATACACAAGTAGTTAACTCATGAGATTTGTTATTTTGTTTGTTTGTAAACTTGCTAGATCAGTATGGTAATTAGTTAGTTAGTTAAACTTCCCTAGCCTTCTAACACGAAACATGTTTAACGCACGAATAGCTGAAATGTTTATTATTGATATTTCTTATTTGTGTTTGTTAATTTTTAGTTGAAATTTGCAAGGCTCATGCACCGATGTTACAAATAAAAAAAACTAATATATCAGGAGATGATTGACAACTAACTAAAAATGAGTGCCGCATTATAAATTGTCGCCGCTGCCGCATCACGCGGGTTTCTGCTAGTATGTATGTATGTAAAAACAACAACAACAACCATACCCAGTATAAATCTCACCAATAGCGAAGCTGTTAGCAGGGTCTGGGGAGGGTGGGATGTAGGCAAACCGTACCTCCATCCCAAAAGATAGAGAGGTTGCTTCCAGAGAGACCCTCGGCTTGAAAACCATATGTATGAGATCAATAAGAATAGAGATATTAGTAGTGAATACTAAATATGTGTTATAGAAATAATAGTGATAATAGTAATGAATAGACCAATAATAGTAGTAATAGTGATATTAGTAATAATAGTGATAATATTATAATGAAAGATCAATACTAGATATGTGTTACAGTAATAATAGTGATATTAGTAATGAATACTAAATCTGTTATAGTAATAATAGTTGTACTAAATATAGAAATAGATCAATAATAAAAGTGATATTAGTAATGAATACTAAATATGTGCTATAAATACTAATTTGAGGAAAGGGTATTATAGTAATATATCTCTTTTCACTCGAAATAAGGTAAAGAAACACCTCCTATGATAGAATTATAATCAAAACTCTACGTTTCTCCTAAAAGTCCTTAGCCTTAATCCTACGTCTCCAAGAATTCCTATCCTCAACCATGTCCTCGGAGAGGTGCAAATCTAGCAAATCATGCCTAATCCTCTCGGTCCAAGTTAATTTGGGACATCCTCTATCCCTCCTCCCCTCTATACTAATAGTTTCTACAGATTGGACAGGAGCCGTCTTCTCTCTTCTCTTCACATGCCCAAACCATCTCAATATCCCTTCTCTTATCTTATCTAAAATGTTAGCAACCCCTAATCTCTCTCAGACAACATCATTTCTTATTCGGTCTAATTGTGTGTGGCCACACATCCACCTTAGCATTCTCATTTCAGCTACCTCTAGCTTACGCGCATGTGACTTCTTGATGGCCTAGCAGTCTGTTCCATATCACATTGCCGGTCTAACCGCGACCCTATAAAATTTACCCTTTAGCCAGTTTGGGAATCTCTTGTCGCACAAAACTCCTGTAGCTGCCCTCCATTTACTCCATCCAACTTGGACACGGTGGGCCACGTCACTATCTATTTCTCCGTCACTCTGGACAAAAGATCCTAGATATTTGAACTTCGTTACCCGAGGAACCACTTGGTCTTCGATGGTGATCTGGATCTACTCATCGTCGTTTCTCCCGCCAAAGTTACAATGGAGGTACTTGGTCTTTGAGCGACTAATCCTTAGACCTTTATTTTCTAGAGCTGCTCGCCACTCCTCTAGCCTCATGTTCAGATCTTGTTTTCTCTCAGCCACTAAGACAATATCATCTGCGAACATCATGCACCAAGGGACTGTCTCTTGAATTGACTTTGACAACTCGTCCAAGATTATTGCAAAAAGGAATGGGCTGAGTGCTGAGCCCTGATGAAGGCCTACCTCCACCGGGAATAAGTCGGTATCCCCCAAGGGCGCACACACACTTGTTGTAGTGTTGGCATACATATCCATAATCATCTCTATATATTTCCATGGGACTCCTCTGCCCTCAAGGCTATCCCAAAGCAGTCGACGTGGCACATTGTCGTACGCCTTTTCTAGGTCTATGAACACCATATGTAGATCATGCTTCTTCTCCCTATACTTTTCCATGAGTCTTCTTAGGAGGTGTATTGCCTCTGTAGTAGACCGCCCCGGCATGAAACCAAATTGGTTCACCGTAACCTGGGTTTCCCATCTAATTCTAGTATCTATAACTCTTTTGCGATAACTTCATAGTATGGCTTAGTAGCTTGATGCCTCTGTAGTTCCCACAACATTGGGCGTCTCCTTTGTTCTTATAAATAGGTACTACAATGCTGCTCCTCCATTGATCTGGCATCTTACCGGACTTGAAAATACTATTGAATAAAGTAGTTAACCACAAAACTCCTTCCTCCCCTAGGCACTTCCACACTTCGATATGTATGTTGTCTGGGCCAACTGCCTTAGCGTTTCCCATCCTCCTTAGTGCATTCCTTACCTCTTCCTGCGTAATACGTCGGCAGAAGCAATTATTCCGTTGTTGTCTTCGTAGGCGTGTGTTGTCGTTTTCTTCTTGGTAGGCCCTCTCACCGTTAAAAAGGTTCTAGAAATAGTTTTTCCATCTTAATCTGATGTCCTGCTCTTTAACTAGTACCTGCCCATCCTCACTCTTTATAAACTTCACAGCCCCTAGGTCTTTCCTTCTATGCTCCCTTGCTTTGGCAATCTTGAACATATCATGTTCCCCCTCTTGTGTTTCTAAATGTTCATACATCTGTTTATAGGCAGTGTTCTTTGCCTCCGAAACTGCCTTCTTTGCCTCCCTTTTAGCCTTTCTTTGCCTCCCTTTTAGCCTTTTTGTATGACTCCCTTTTAGCCTTTTTGTATGACTCCTTCAATATATATAGGCAGTGTTTCTAAATGTTCATACATCCGTTTATGTATGTATGTGTGTGTGTGTGTATGTATATATACCAATCAAACCCAATCGAACTGAGAGAGGGCTTGGTTGTTGCTTGGCTCATTTACAAACCGAACCAAGCCAATTAGCTCGTTTACAAATCGAGCCGAAATCGAACGAGCAATTTTCAAACGACCATTGAGCGGTTTGGACAGCCTTATCCACAGTGGTGGGTTTCCTCCTTAACGGTATTCCGTGACGAGACAGGCCTGTACCATCAAAATCAGTATGAACAATTAGCATCTCGTCTTAGAAAAACATACCTCTCTAGCTCTGTGCCTAAAGTTTATTTTTTTTGTTTTAAACACTCAAAATTTGTGTCTGTTCTCGTATGAAAAAGAAAATGGCGATTTTATATTTTATATTGGGTGGCTATATACAAACACCAGTCCCATGGTGTGTGAATAAGGCTATACAGCTCGTATAGGCCTCACTTATTGACATACGTACGGAGGTGACAGTGTGACAGCTTTTTGCAGTCTATACGAGCCGTATAGATATTCTAGCTCGTATACAGCCTATACGAGTCGTATAGAGCCGTATAGACCTATACGAGCCGTATAGGATCTATACAACTCATATAGACAGCATGACAGCCTGTACTTTTGACCAGAGATTGTAATTATTTTATGGCCTATACGAACCGTATAGATGGTATACGACCCATACAGCCCTGGTATCAACTTTTCTTGCTCAAACCATGTAAGATTTGTGTCTTGCTTTATAATTCGTCACCCAACAACTTCTATTTCATTCGTCATGTATCTATAAGACATTGAACTACTATAATTTTATAAAGTTTATATTTCAAAAACTGAGTTAACACGAGTCAAAACATCTATATTAACAAACGAAATTATTTTTATAGCAATTATATTTCAAAAGCTTAGATAACTCATATGGGTACCAACCAAAATGGATTGCATGATCACATCTAAAAAGCCGTTACCCAGAAACACTCATGTTGTTTGTAGGTTGTTATGTATTAAGCAAGATATTTACTTTTAAATTATGTGTCTCTCTTTTGTAACTAACTCGAACGCTACTTTTAATATTCTGTAATGTTAAAGTAATCTTAAAAAAAAAAACTATACGAGTCAAACAGACTCTATATGAGTCATATAGCCCTATACAACTCAGATAAAGGCTATACTATATAAATAAATAAAAACTGACGCTCTATATTAGTATGTATAACCCAACCCTTTATATTAGTCGTATAGGGTTTTAGTAACGACCCATTTCATACCATTAACTTTCTTTCTTTCTTTCTAGGGTTCTAGTAACCACCATCCCAAATTACCAATTTCTTTCTTTCTTTCTTTCATTCATATATCATTCATCCACTTCTTCATGTTATTATTATTATGATGATGATGTAATTTCATTATTATTCTTCTTCTTCTTCTTCAATCTGAATGAATAATGGCAAGAAACCCTGCAACTCGTCTTCTCCTCCGCATATGTTCTTCACACTTTCACCTCTCAAAGGTCAGAAATAATTTTAACCCGTTTCCTTGCATTTCCAACCCTCTATTACCCAAATCCCATCATTTTTTCCCTTATTCTAACACACCCTTTTGCACACCGCCCCCAAATTCTAATTCTGGGTTACAGCAATCTACAAATAATAATAATCACAATCAAATCGATTGTTTTTCAAATGTTGCTGCAATTGATCCCGTAGACATTTACACTAGGCTTCGTGATGGTCCGATTGCCCGAAAATTAGACCTAGACCAATGGCAACACCTTACCGAAATCTTTCGGGCCTTTTCCAATTCCGGGTGGGCTTCCAATCAGGCTCTAGCTATTTACATTAGTGCCGCGTTTTTCCCGACAGCTGCGCATAATTTTAGAAACTTTTTCTTTAAGAAGTGTGATGACGAGGTTGTCGGGCATTTGTTGTCGTTGGGTCCCGGAACCGAATCCGACAGGTTTCTGTTTCCGATATTTGTTGAGTATTGTTTGGAGGAGTTTCCGGATGAGATTAAGAAGTTTAGCAGTATGATATCGTCTGCGGATCTGACGAAGCCCGAGACGTGGTTTCCGTTTGCTAGGGCGATTAAACGGAAGATTATTTATCATTGTGGCCCGACAAATAGTGGGAAGACGTATAATGCTTTGCAGAGGTTTATGGAAGCGAAGAAGGGGATTTATTGCAGCCCGCTTCGGCTTTTGGCTATGGAAGTTTTCGATAAGGTGAACTCGTTAGGTGTGTATTGTAGTTTGCTTACGGGTCAAGAAAAGAAGTATGTTCCGTTCGGGAATCACACCGCTTGCACGGTTGAGATGGTTTCGACAGAGGAGTTGTATGAGGTGGCGGTTATTGACGAGATTCAAATGATGTCGGATGAGTATAGAGGGTATGCGTGGACCCGGGCTTTGCTTGGTTTGCAAGCCGATGAAATACATTTATGTGGGGATCCGAGTGTTTTGGATATGGTTAGAAATATATGTCGGGAAACCGGTGACGAGTTGATTGAAAATCATTACGAAAGATTCAAACCGTTGGTGGTGGAAGCTAAGACCTTGTTGGGAGATATAAGAAACGTTCGGTCGGGTGATTGTGTCGTAGCGTTTTCGAGACGGGAGATTTTCGAAGTGAAGTTGGCTATTGAAAAGCACACGAATCATAAATGTTGTGTTATTTATGGGGCGTTGCCACCCGAGACGCGTAGACACCAAGCTAATTTGTTTAACGAACAAGGTAATGAGTATGACATATTGGTTGCGAGTGATGCGGTTGGTATGGGATTAAACCTTAATATAAGACGGGTGGTTTTTTATAGTTTATCAAAGTACAATGGTGATAAAATCGTGCCGGTTCCCGCTTCACAAGTGAAGCAAATAGCGGGTCGGGCTGGGCGTAGAGGGAGTATTTACCCCGACGGGCTTACCACCACTTTACACTTAGAAGATTTGGACTACTTGATTAAATGCTTACAAAAATCGTTTGATGAAGTTAAAAAGGTCGGTCTGTTCCCATTTTTTGAACAAGTCGAGTTATTTGCGGGCCAAATCGCAGATGTTACGTTCTCCCAATTACTTCAAAAATTTGGGGAAAATTGTCGGTTGGACGGGTCGTACTTTTTGTGTAAACACGATCATATAAAAAAGGTTGCTAATATGTTGGAGAAAGTTCAAGGACTATCTCTTGAAGACCGATTTAACTTCTGTTTTGCTCCGGTTAATATTCGGGATCCGAAGACGATGTATCATTTATTAAGATTTGCTCAGTCTTATTCTCAAAACGTGCCCGTTAGTTTGGCTATGGGGATGCCGAAGAGTTCTGCTAAAAATGACTCCGAGTTGTTGGATTTAGAGAGTAAGCATCAGGTTGTGTCTATGTATTTATGGTTGTCAAATCACTTCAAGGAGGAAACTTTTCCGTATGTTAAGAAAGCCGAGGCGATGGCGACCGACATTGCTGAGTTGTTAGGTGAGTCGCTTATTAAAGCGAGTTGGAAACCGGAGTCGAGAAATCAAGGGAAGAAGAATGATTTTGAGGATGGTTATCAGAGGCCTAGATCAATGGTTAAGCTGCAAGAACAGTAAGTTTTTTTTTTTAATAATGAAATTGTTTTTTGTTTATTTATTTATTTTATTTAAATTTTTGCAGGAAAAGGCAAGAAAAGGATTTAAAATCTACAGAGAAGGTGACTGCATAGGCGACACTATGCATCTGCGTATAATAATGCAGCAGAGGATGAGGCAAGTTTTCAAGCAGCACTCTTTAAAGCTTAGGTTTCTTTTTTATTGTAGCATTTGTTTATTGTGAGATTAAAGCGGTTACGGTTTAAATATATTACTTTTCTTTAGGCAAAACAGTTGGGTCACTTGAAACACAAGAATCAAGCGAGTATTTTTACTGCTTTTGTGGCTAATGATAATTGATATAAGGCCCTTGAAATTGAAACCTTTGTTTTTTATGGGATTTGGTTTATCTTAGTTTGTGGTATTGTAGCAATTGGAAACTTGTGGTGTTATAATTTGTGCTTTGAAAATCATTTTAAATGTGTTTTGAGTGTGGTTGGATAGTTTATGAGATCTCAGTTTCAATAAATGTGAATTTGATGATTATTTAATTTTGGAATACTCGTATAAAATGATGTAAAATATAGATCCTACCCATTCATGAGTATTAGTTACTGTATAATATTTTGCGGCTCATTAGTAATCTGTATTCAGATCGAAGTTGTGAGGTTTATAAATTTGTAAGTTTTCATATTTCAGTTCAGCATAAGGAAACGTGTGCTTTAATGATCATCAACAAAGCAGAAAATTTCTAAAGCGATTATTAAAAGTTATTTTCTAGGCTGAAGCAATTTCAAAAACCAGTTCAAAGTTTTTAACCACCATTTCTTAAAACAGTTTAGGTCTCCCAATTTTTGAAAATTGTTCACAATCTAATTTGATCTCATTTTTTTTAATCTCAATTAGGTGTTACATAATCAATTGACCCTGCTTACAAATTTGCAAAACATATTTAGTTTTAATCTCTATAACTAAACTCAAAACTAATTCATATTCATCAATTTTGTAAAATCATATGAAGTGAAATGTAAAAACTGTTTGGAACATACATCAAGTGCAAATAAGATCTTCTGAAGTCCGAACATGGTTTTTTTGGCAACAAAACAGACATCGTTGCAACAGTCTCAAATAGACGTGCACAAAAAAACCGGTTCCGGAACCTAACTGGTGGAACCGAACCGGAACCGGTTCCAGTTCCAACCCGGTTGGAACAATACCCGGTTTGGGTATTTTTGTACCCGAAAATCGTACCCGGTTCTCCTATTTGTATGTCAGTACCAGTTCCAACCCGGTTCCTACCCGGTTCTTAATTGGAACCGGTTCGGTTCGTACCCGGAAAAACCGGTTCCGACGGGTTTTCGCAATATTGATTTGTTGAGGGCGCAACGGTCGACGAAATTCGCAATATTGATTTGTTGGCTTGGTGGAAAGGTAAACAAAACGAATTTCCCATTCTATCCGCCATGGCTCGTGATTTGCTTGCCGTACAAGCCTCAACGGTTGCTTCCGAATCGGTTTTTTCTCTTAGTGGGAGGGTGTTATCTATGCGAAGAACAAAACTAACTCCCGAGTCTCTAGAGGTTTGCATTTGCCTAAAGGACCATTTGGATGCGGTGGATCGTGTACAACACAAGGCGAACTTTGAAGACGAAATACCAATAGAGCGTCATATTCATGATGAGGAGGCGGAGGACGGGGTTTCTTCCGATAACGAAGACGAGGGTGAAGACGAGAATGAAGACGAAGAAGAGTTGTAATTATTTGTTTTGGTAAAATTATTTGTAACTTGTTCAACTAATATTTAGTTTTGATTTGTTTTATTATAATTACTTTTGTTACTCATGATTAATTTTTGTTACTTTTTTAATAACGACGAACATTTTATTTATTTAAAAACTAACTATTACAAACATTATTAAAACATAAACGATACTAAACATAACAACTAAAACATAAAAAACAAAGTCCGTCGTTGGAACCGGTTCCTAACGGCTCTAATTTTTAAATTTCAAAAAAAACCGGTGGAACCGGTTTTTACGTAAAAACCGGTTCCGGTTCATACCCTACCCGGTTCTTAAAAGTTCGCATATCTGGGCATCGGTTCGGGTCGGGAACCGAACCGGTTCTTGATTGGAACCGGTGCCATTTTACAACCCGGTGTAAAAAAAACCGGTTTGGAACCGGTTCGGGTTTTCCATTTGAACCCGATTTGTGCACCTCTAGTCTCAAATCCCATACAAATTACAAACCATTTACCAATGTCAGGCATGCCATTTATGATCATACAACCAACAGCTTTGTTTGCTTCTTCAAAACCGGAATTATAAAGATACCTTTATTAAAACTTACACCAATCACTCACTTCTTCAACAAGGCACTGCATTGTGCCATGATCTTTGACGCCCTCGTGATCACATCCGTCATATAAAAGTTATCAATCGTCACACCAAACGGTGTTGCAGTCACCTTACCCGACCCCTCGGGCTTAACTGACCCAGAAAATGTAGCCGGTTCTCTCTCGTCCACATGCAACAGATTCGGTGCAACAGTTCTAATACGTGAGCGGACCCCACTAATGGTGTCGTAAGGTAACCTCACCCCACAAACCTCAGAAAGAGCCCGGATTATCTTCCAATCCTCTCTAGCATCACCAACGGTTGGGACAGCTGGCACGGTTTGCTGAGCTGTCCCTTCGGTGTTCACATACGTCCCTTCTTTTTCACTGAATGCAGCTCCAGGAAGGATCACGTTAGCCCGGTACACGCCCTTATCACCATGGTGCCCCTGATATACCACAAAAGCATCCTTTGGAACCTATCTAAATCAACATCATCAGCACCCATCAAATATAAGAACTTGGCAGATTCAATGCTGTTGTCAGATTCGGGCACAAGGCCAAGGTCCAAAGCAGCAGCTTGGGCGGCGTTTAGGAGTAAAACATTGACTCCATTCCAGTCAGGTCGGATTAGGTTTTCGTGCTTGGCTGCAAGTGATTGAACGAGTGAGAAAATCACGTCTTTGTCTTCGCGTTCAAAGACCCCAGCACCGATTATTACGACGGGGTTTTTGGCGTCTGCAAGAGCCGAGGTGAAGGAATGGCGGCCCTCAGCTATCTCAACCAGGGTTTTGGGTCCCGTGCCAAGATGCTGATGGTCATAGTTGAAATCGGTTGATGGGCCGATGTAGCCGACTTTAGCTTGCGTGGCTCGAACCGTTTTGCGGATTCTAGCATTGACCATTGCAGCTTCCACCCGTGGCTGGCATTATTAAAGAATTTGCATAAATAATTAAAAGAAACAGAAATGAATACATGGGTGTGCATGGATTGGTTTTGGGCTCAAACTGAACCAAAAACCAAAATTTTGGTTTTCAAGTTTTCGAAAACCGTTCAGTTTTGAATTACCGATCTGGGTTCGGCTTCAATTTTCTTAATGTTACAATTTGTGTTTGAAATTTATGGTCTGAAAAAGAAAAAGGCCCAGAATAATGAACTTAGACCTAAAAAATTGTGTTAACTAATGATTAATTGATTATTATACATTTGGATTTTAATATTTTAGTTACACTGTTGATTAGTTTTAAAAAATTACCTAACATCCAAAATTTTAATTGAAAATTCCATGCGGTTCGGTTTTTTCGGTTTTAACATGCAAAACCAAACCGAAAAATTCGGTGTTTGCAACATAAAACCAAACCCTCAGCTTTTCGGTTTCTTGCACACCCCTACATATAAACACAGCTTAGAGATTTGAAGAATGTGGTACCTGTGTACCGACTAGAAGAAAGCAGTCAGCTTTTTCCAAACTGCTGATGCTGGAATTTAAAAGATAACCGGACCGTAAATCTGCATTTGTGTTCTTACCATTTCCTTCACACCATATATTATTTGACCCCATTTTGTTCAAGAAATCTTTTAGTAAAATCATGGACTCTGCGTCGCTTAATTTACCAGCAACTCCAACAATTTCCTCAGGTTTGACTTGGTGGATGACCTCAGCCACCACAGCAAGAGCATCCCGCCAGCTCACAGGTTTAAACCGCCCATCACCGTCACGAATCATGGGATCGTTTAATCTCTGTCTCTTTAAACCATCGTAACAGAATCGTGTCTTGTCTGAAATCCACTCCTCATTAATGTCCTGTGTAAAGAGATAAATACATAAGATAATGACAAAAATGCCCTCAATTTAAACAGAAAAGATTTAATAGTACCTCGTTTAAGCGTGGTACAATGCGCATGACTTCCGGGCCCCGACTATCAATACGAATATTGGAGCCAACAGCATCAGTAACATCAATTGTCTCAGTTCCTTTCAGCTCCCAGTTTCTAGCTTTGAAAGCAAACGGTTTTGAGGTGAGTGCACCAACAGGACAAATATCAATCACATTGCCAGAAAGTTCACTTGTCATAAGTTTTTCAACATAAGTGCCAATTTCTTCACCGCTTCCACGCCCTAACATGCCAAGGTCTTGAACCCCAGCTATTTCAGTGGCAAAACGAACACATCTGGTGCACTGGATGCATCGGGTCATCACAGTCTTGACCAACGGACCAAGATTCTTATCCACAACGGATCTTTTGGTTTCAGTGAAACGACCTCTGTCAGATCCAAAGGCCATGGATTGATCTTGAAGATCACATTCACCACCCTGATCACAAATTGGGCAATCCAGTGGATGGTTCATTAAAAGAAACTCCATTACTCCTTCACGGGCCTTTTTGGCTATTGGTGTGTCTGTCTTTATTTTCATTCCTGAAACCCAAAATAAATCAAAATGCATTAAGAAACATTACACATTTGATATTTTTCTGTTAGCATGCTAATGTTACAAACTGATGAAAAAATGAACAAGTCATGTTAATGGCACTTGGTGGAATAAAAATAAAGATAATCAATCAGTTGAGATGAAACCATAAATTCATAGCAATTTATGCATTTCTATATGATCCCTCTACCCTGATTGTTTGTGTTTATTTATGTTTGTTTGCACTGTTTTAGCATGTCAATAAACTAAAACAAATCACGATGTCCTTGTTTGCTTATTTGTTTGATTAAACCTGAACAAGGCATCATTCATGTTCATTATCTTGATAACCTATTAACATCAATTGCATCCACATATCTTCATTTTAATAGGATATTATGGCACTTCAAACATTTCTTCAATAGTCAAAACTACATGTTCAAACCAAATGCCATATCAGATGTTGAATTCTTCTCACTTCTCACAATATATCGAACATATTCCAGAACTTACAGTTAGGTATAAACATAAGAAAAAACATATAACCACCATAAAAATTACTAGCTAAAGTTTCACATATAAAGATCCTGGAAATATGCATGACCTCTTATCATAGCCAAGGTTGTAAAAGTCACTAGTCGCTAGTCGGGCAGTGGGGTGAAGACTAGTGATTAATCAGGACTTTAATGTATAATTTTCAGTTTTATACACACACACACATTTTATATGTAACTTTCAGTTTCATATATACAAATACGCACTTTGGCCGGAAATTGGCTGGAATCTCGCTTGAAACCGCTGATATTGACCGAAATCTCGCCGGAAGAAAATGCCAACTAAGTTCAATTAATCCCAATTTTAACCAGGACTTTGACCATTGACTGATTAATTTACCGACTAGCCCAAAATTAAACAGTGAGGTGTGGACTAGCCTACTTTAATCGACGCATAGTACAGATTTTTACAACACTGAATTTATAGCCTACTTTAGCAAGAATAAGCATCATATAAGTTAAAATCATAGGCTAAAACTTATAAAACTCTCTCTGTAGTAACAATTTCATGCCACTTATGAAACCCTAATATCCAAATAAATCAAACTAACACCTGATTAGGGCAAGTCTAACCTGGAAGTGCAGGCATTATGAGCAACTTTTCAAGCTTGACTCTTTTACTGGTTATTAACTAATTTCTATATATTTATATAATTATTGGGTTTGGATAAGATACAAATTAAATTAACACGCTAACTGTGAGAATCAAGCAGTGTAATTATTTATACAACATAATGTAATTATAGTGTAGTGTAATTACACTACAATGTACCTACATAATTATATTATGTTGTATATATAATTACACTGCTTGATTCGCACAGTTAGCACGTTAATTCCATTTGTATGTTAACTTTCCCCTATGATTATTTATATATATATTTTTCAATTATAACTTTATATATAACATAACTTATATTATTCAGTTATTTTGCATAACATCATATAAACCATTTAATAATCACACACACATACACATATTCTAAAAATTATATAAATAGCAGGCTGTGAAGCTCGGGCTCGGCTCATTTGCACCGATAGAAACCCTAATATTCAATTATCCAGTATCCAATACATCTTTTTTAATCCAATTAAATTAGGTGAAATCCAACCTGGAAGTCTGGGGTTGAGGTGATGGTACGGAGGAGTGTGGTGGTTCTAGGGTTTGTGGATCGGAGAGCTTTGGAAGCTAGTAACCCTAACCCCATTGATTTTGATTTTGACTTTAATTTGTGTCAACGATTTGTGAAGGTGGAAACTGGAAAGTATAAGTTTGGGAATGAATTTGGGGTGTGAGTGTGAGTGTGAGTGAGTGTGAGTGAGTGTGAGCGTGTGCACCATACACACTGGGTTCATTGGATTGGACCCTGGTAAAGCCCAATTCATCACATTTGGCCCAATTCTATGTCAATAGTCCGGCCTTTCGACTATTTTTCTCTCAATAAGCTTTTGTTAAAAAAACACGTTTTTCTGATTTTCAAACCGATTTTTAGGGCCTTTAATCAGAATAAATATACGAGTCGACTGTGAAACTTATCTCGAAAAGATGATTCAAATGACTTTATTTTTGTTAAATGGAAATTTAAGCATCCGAATTGAAACAGACGTTAAGTGTTTTTTAGCGGAGGCCCATTGAGAGAAAAATAGTCGAAAGGTTGGGGGAATTTTAAATGTGGGATTGTTATCCGTCAATACACAAAATGAGATTATTATTTCCAATTTGCCATTTTTTTAAAACACCGAATTATATTAGAAAAAAAAACAAATGAAATCCCGCAAGAAGCCAGGGCCCATCAAGCACAAGAATACAAACAAAAGCAAAATTATTACAACAAAAAGTTAACGAAATTAAAATTGTGCTTCTCCCAATCCGCTTCCGCTCTCTTGCCCAATGATTTATCCAAGGAAAGGAGTTTGGTTTAATGTTTACCAACTTCTCAACGAGTGCCCATTTGTTATTGAAAATCACATTGTCCCGTGTTTTCAAAATCATCCAAATTGTTACTGAAATAACCGCATTAATAATAATGATAAAAAAACAATGATAATAATAATAACAACAATAATGAATATAATGATAATAAAGAAATAACTAATCATAATAAAAGAACTAGTTTGGAGCCATGCATTCTCTCAAATTTGAAGTCAACGTAAATGCATGTATTGTTAGCATTATAGTACTATAATATAATAATTGTTAATAAATATAATAGTCATAAAACAAAACTAAATAAATAAAACTGCTAGGGAAAGATACGTTTTCAAAAAGTCTTATGGAATTATTGTTGCAGAATGTAATAATTACATCTTTCTTCATGATTTCTCTTTTGGTAAGTTCAAATCTAAAATTTTTCTTCCATATGTTTAAGCAATCAAGAGGCAGGTAATCATATCATCCCTTAATCAATTACTCATGTCTCAGAAGATATTTTGATCTCTCCACCTCAATTATAAAAATCGAGACCATACGCACATAGGCAACTCCCAACCTCCTCCTACTTATTCCTGGCAATATCCTTCCAACCGACCTCTTCTGGGAACCAAGCGCGAATCAAACCGCCATTCGTTCGTCGCCACAGGCCTCGGCCTAACCGCCGTTGCTGTCGCCGTAAATCTTTATGGCAAGAGGCTGTCGATCATGTTTTAGACCCGTTTGATATCGCATCTCAGGTAACAAGAATTCAAGAGCCTAAACTCAACCGTACACGATTTATAGAGTTATTACGTGTTCAAGTTTTGAATCATGCTTTTCAAATTTAAAACATGTTTACAAGCCATTATGGCAAGAAACAGTTCTTATATTAGAAACTAAAATAAGAAGACAAGTTAGATCAGAGAAAAAAAAAATTAAGTATTAGCAATTGGTAAGTATCAATATTAAGTTAGCTACATATTTAGTAAATACCATTGTTCTTTTAGTTTACTATTTTTTTCGAAAGGTATCGGGTTTGAAACGATACCCACCAAATATTTTTGGTGGTGATATGTTTTTGGCACATGAATTCATTTATAACCCAACCTTGTACTTATCCATTTTGTCTAAGCCCCAACAAATAAATTTTCATCTTGTACATAAGTTAAATATAAAATGTTCACACTTTAACGAACTGTTTAGATGGAGTACAATCTTTTAAATATATCATATATATCTACATATAAATTTTACTGAGATGCAAAATTTTCTTGAACCTCCATTCTCATATTTGAAAAGCTAAAAGAAAACTAGATAAAATATACATACATATATAAATATTAAAACTAACAGAAATGACAATTAGATTTTCACTTAAGTAATGAATGAGATTCATACTTCATGAAAATTTGTATATTAATGAACTTTACCTATAAAAAAAATAATAACATTAAATTTGTCGTAATCGGTGACAAGATTTTTAAGTCATCACATTTAATTCTATTTAAGATTTTGTTAATAGCTATAGTTATTCAACCAACATATCGTATCAAAATTTACAAATATTAACCTCATCAAACCTAAACTACGTGTAGGCTATCACGACCCCCTTAAAGAAACAAGTTCAACAAGGTTGTGAATTGTCAAGGTACGGATCCTAACCCCATCCCTATTGTTATCATATTCAATTGTTATAAACCCCGTTGATATTATATACCTTTGGAACTCCTAACGTCTTTGACACCTCGATTCATTTGGTCGTCCGTTCGATTCATGTTCAGATTATGATTTGTTATCTGACTCGTTAGCGTGCGATATATTTATTATCAAATTGTACTCATTATCGCATGTTCTGTGAATTGTTAAGATATGAATTTTTATTGTATAACTCAGATTATTTGTACTCTGTTACCCTGAGCACTCACTTCCCGTGGAGTGTCCCACAGGCATAACATTATGGCATCGATGTTATGTGCTCCTTCCGTGACGGAGAGATCAGTTCACGGCGTCTCTTATGTACAGGTGTGATACATAGCTATTAGGAGGCGTATGGACATCCTAGTTCAGTTTCAGTTTCAGGAAATGGTTGTGGGTATGCCAGCTTACGCCATTTCGGGTGATTGACATACAGGAGTGGCCCCCCTATATGTCATCACATATTTTTAGACTCAGTTTTGCTTATGGGTACATCCGTATGATATGTTTCCGTTCAGTTATTTTAGTTATATAATTTTAAATCAGTTATGTGTTAACATATATCGTGATATTGTATTCAGTTAATTATTATTTGCTTTTGAGCCTTAATATTCCGTACTGGGCATTCGGCTCATTCCGTAAACATTTTACACTTCAGGTTCATATGATACTTTGGGCGGAACCAAGAGAGAAGCCTAACACTTAGGAATATTCTGAAGATGTCTGTTAAACTTATGTTATTTGAATAATATGTATTTTGGACTTAGTATCTGATCTATCAGTAGTCTGTACTTTTTACTCTAATGAAGTAATGGAATTATGTCTTTTGTCTCTATATACCTCCGTACATTGTGACACGTCAGCCCATTCGGGTTGGGGTGTTACAGTTACCGCCATGATTTCTTGAATGATCTCGACTTTTCTTTATGAAGAGCCGATAGTTGCTGGAGTCTCCAAGATATCTCTAATGGTGTAAAGAAACGCAGCTCGAGCTAATGTTCTCTCGCTCTTTCAACTCATTAATTATCCCCAAGTAAAAGACATCTAATCTTTGAAACATAATTCTCTTATATCATTATTCGGTCCAAATCATATAAAGCCTTTCCTTTATTTTATGTACTTACGATTTTTCCGAGCCAAAACCAAGTTGAGGCTTAAAAAAAAAGCCAAATCGAGCTGAGCTCAATTGAAATTTCTAGGTGGAGCATGAGCTCGCTTTGTCTCGGCTCGTAAAGACCCCGGGCATTTGTTTCTTAAGTGAATACCGTACAGGTTAACAAAACAATCATAGTTCTATAAATTGAAAACTAATTCTGATGTTAGTATGTTTTAAATTTTCTTTTAAAGATCTGTTTCAGACTATGTTTGATTTGATTAAAGTAAGAGAAAATTACTGTTTGAATCCTTGTGATTTTAAGACGGTGGCACAATGAGTCCTCGAAAAAAATTTTAAACTGGTTGAGTCCTTGTGGTTTCAGAAACGAACCATTTGAGTCCATGTGGTTTCAGAAACGAACAATTTGAGTTCCTGTGGTTTCAGTAAAATGAAAGTTTTACTCTGAAAGTTAAGTAATGATAGGGACTTAAATGGTTCGTTTCTGAAACCATGGGGACTCAACTGGTTTAAAAAAATTTTCAGAGACTGATTGTGCCTCCACCTTAAAACCATAGGGACACAAATAGTAATTTTTTCTTAAAGTAATATCTGAAAAACAAAGTATATTAGGAAAAATAAAACTTACTTTAATCTATTGTAGATCATTTAATGATAAATTTTATCTTATATCTGGAATCATTTAATGTATTAGCCCACGTACATCACTCGGCAGCTTGTGGGCAACACTGCAACAGTTACGTTTGTGGAAGATAAGAGTGGCAACTCATTAACCGGCAACCGGCTTAGAACTAATATTAGGCTTGAGCATCAATCGTGTTTAATTAACAGATTTCGGATATACTTATGATTCTTAATTATATTCGTCCATAAATAAAATTATTGGTGATACAAAACTAAAGAGAAAACATCAAAGATTAAATATAAAAGGTGTGTTGTACAAGCCTAAGTGAGATATTACAAACACATAAACAAATCATTCCAACTTCGGCTTATGTACATACAAAGCAAGGCTTTTTTTATTATTATTATTTTTAATCTAGTTTTATTGTAGCTAAATCTTTTTACCTATTTGCTTAATTCTTTTTCAAGCTCATCAAACTCCCAGTCACCTATCTCATCCTCCATGTATTCACTGTTAACTTTACCGAATTCAGACTCCAGCTTCACTAGTTCCCCTTCTGGGTCTAGCCCCTGACCCGGACCCGGTTCACCTTTTGCAGCAGGCGACTTCACTTGCTGCTTATTTGACAGGGTCCGGGTCTGGGTCTGAGATATGTCTGCTGTTTTTGGCTTTGGATGCGATCGGCTTTCTACCCGTCTGGTGCCTGTTTCAGCATTCGGTGTCTCATCTTCTTGTTCGGGACTGTCCATTTCTAGATTCGGCCTCTCGATAGAACCGAATTTTACCCTCAACTTTTCAATATTTTCAAAAAGTTGTTTGATTTTTGCATCTTCTTTCCTATATGAAAATCATACAAATATTTCATTTTCAAGAAATCTAATATAATTATCATCAACACGCAAACAGAGATTGCCAGATTTTAGTACCTGCCATTTTTCCCCTGTTGGGCGTAGAACTGCTCTTTCATGTTATCTACCACACTAAAGGTTGTAATGATCTGCAACAATGAAATAAACATTCGATTAATTTGGTATAAAATACGTCACATTAAAAAAATATTGGTTCAAACCGCGAAAAACTAGTAGCTACCTTTGCTTCATAGTCCAAATATTCCTCCTCGAGACTTCTAGGATTTATCATCTTGGAATCTTCTTTATCCGCATTTGACGGTGGATCTGATCTGTATCGTGAGATATTTATTCAATTTTAACACACATTAAAAATATGATAATTAGAGTGCAGGCATGTATATTAATTACCCTTTGCTTAGGCTCTTCAAGTTGTCAACATATTTCTCAATACGGTCAACAGCAGGCTTCAGTCCCTCCTGTATACCAAAAAATAGTAAATAGCAAAAACAGCATAGATTTGTGACAATTTTTTTTAAAACTCAAAAGTATACCTCGTAACCCGAAAGCAATTTAGTGACCAAATTCACAAAATAGGTCTCATGTTTTGCCAACTCATCACTGGAAGAAAGTTAAATTCGAAATTAATCATAGACATACAAATATTTCAAGGAATAAATAACATATGCGAGAGCATACCCGACTTGTTTCTCCATCGTCTCTGTATTAGCACGCTGAAGAATCCAAGTATCTTCTAGAAAATTCACCCAAGTATTCACAACATTGACTTCTTTCTTACAAGAGCCAATGGATTTTACCAGTTCGTCTTCCTATAAATAAATATAATAAGAGAATGTAGATAATGTAATTGTAAACAATATTAAATACTAATTTAAACTTCAATAGATAAATGTATAACGAAGAAAAGAACCTTGGTTTTAAAGTGTGCAATAAGTTGATCATTAGCTTCATAAAACTGATCCCTCTCTTCCTGAGCATTTTGTAGTCGTCCATTGGCTGCAGTCAATGAGATGTTCACCTAAAACATATGATTTTAATATATAAATACATATCAGACTGATTAATTATAAATATAAGGTTCTACGACTAGAAGAAAGAGATCAGATGACACACACCCTCTTTAATTCAGCTTCAAGATCATTTCTCTGTTTCTCAAGGGCTGCAACCTCAGCAGCCAATTCCTATAATAAAATCAAGAGATAAAAAAAATCAGAAATTAACTATGAGCACGTAATAAGAGCTAGTTAACTACAAATAAAGTTATAAAATAAAAGACAAAGCATAAATTGTAGGTTAAACCATATGAAAAATACCTTCTCTGCTTCTCCAACTTCACTTGCTTTAGACATGCGGAAATTCAAAGCTTCCTCTTTCTGAACTCTGCCAGACAATATAAAATATAAGACACACCATTACATTTTCGCTCCCCATAAATGCACTTCGTCCATCAACAAAGCAATTGGAAAAAACAATAATAGCCTCACGCAAATGTAAACATGAAAATTTATATATACATATATATGTAGCATGCTTATATACTAATATACCTGTTATCAGAAATACGCTTCTCAGCTTTTGTAGAGGAGCTAACAAGAGACTCAGATAACACTTTCAGCTTATCCACCTGTTGAAATCCAAAGACAACACTACAGGTCATCAAACCATTTTAAACAGTACTTTTTTAAAGGGCAAAATATAATCAAATATTAGTAAAAATCAACAAAGAATTTACATAAATATTGGTTAATAACAGGTATAACGTCTCCATGGGCTGTTCAAAAAGCTCGAAGCTCGGGCCCGTGGCTCGCTCGATAAAAGCTCGAATAAAACTAGCTATAAAAAGTTGAATTCAAACATCCTGAGCTGATTTGGATCATTTTTGTAACCGAGCCAAAATCGACCCAGGCTCGGCTCGGACTCGATCTTAAGCTCGTTTAACTTCAAAATCGAGCTAGAGCCTAGCTAAGTTGTCTCATTTAATTTCGAGCCAGAGCTCGAAACCACACTGGCTCGACTCGGGCTCGACTCATGAACAGCCCTCCAAGAAAAGCTACCTTTTGAGCATGGATCTCAGAAGTTTCTCCACCATAAAGCATCTTCTTTTTCATTAAAAGCCCTTCTAGTTTAGAACAAACTCGAATATGGGCCAGAGCCTTCTTGAGAGCCTACTGTGTAAACATAACAATTAGATTACACTGTATATATCCTACTACTGTACTCATATCATTTGCATTCATTAAATACTATTAGATTACAAGCGGTTCACCTCGGTTGTAGCAATGGTTGCTTCTTTGGAGGCTTTTTCATACCTGTCACCAATAATAATCTCCCCTGATGATTCCATTTCATCAAACTTTTCCTTGAGGACGGAGGCTTCTGCATCTATTCTGTTAATATAACTCACCATATATTACTATAGTCTATAATACATATATATCAAACATGCGAAATTTGAAGTCAGCTTGATCAGATATGCGCACTTTACTATAGGGGTGTGATGAAACCGAAATAACTGACAAGCGAACCGAAATAAGCAAATCCAACCCAAAACCAGCGGTTTGGTTTTATGTTTTTCCAAAAACCAAATTTCCGCTTTTTGCATGTAGTGGAAAAAAACGTTGAACAGAACCCGTAAAACCCAAATAAAACGCCTTCTGTATTGGATTTACAGATTATAAATGGTGTAGCCCAAAAGTTTAGGCCCAGATTGTAAAAATCAAATGATCATTAATCAACAAAAAAGTATAGGCCCAGATACATTATTTTGGAACATTTTTCAAGCAAAAAAAAAAAAAATTCAAGACCAAAGGGTAAACCAATAAAAACCAAAAAAGCTAAAATAACAACTTTTATTATTAAATTTATAGATTATAAATGGTGCTCTCCAAAATTTTCAGGCCAAATGGGAAATAATCAATTAATCACTAATTCACAAAATATTTTAGGCCCACATTTTCAAGCCCAAATTCATTATTGTAGGTCTTAATATTTTCAACCTCAAATGGCAAAACCAAAAAAACCAGAACCAAACCAAACACATCATGAAAACCAAAAACTGAAAACCAAAGACAGTAACTGAACGGTATTCAAAAAAACAAAAACCAAAATTTCAGTTTTCGGTTCGATTTGAGCCCAAAACCGATCCATGCACACCACTACTTTTCTAGCTTTAACGTGGGAATTCTAATATTCTAAAATCCTTGTTCAATTCAAAATGCATGTATGTGAATCTGCAGCTGAGAAATCAAAACCTTTTAACTTATTACCTTTTAAGCTCCACGCTGATTTTTAAACTAGTGATGGCACCTTGTGCAAACTGCAGTAACTCCTCACGCTTTACCTATAAGCAAATATTTAAAAAAGAAAAGATAAGAAACACTTAAAGAGATCATAAAAGCTAAGAATTTCACAAAAGTTTCACATAGTACCAAGACTTCATCTTCGTAGCCTGAGAAAACTTTTGCCAAATCCTGGATGCTGCTGACTATTGCGTTATGAACTTCTTTTCCACCAGTAAGACAGTAACTGCAAACAAGTAAAAATCTAGGTTATTTAAATGATATAAAGATATAACAAATATAAAATATGTAAATAACACTCACCTAAAAAATTCTAGAAACAGAAAAACCTCCTCCTCACTTGGTGGTACAAGAATCTATTGAGGAAGAAAATTTCAAGGTATATATAAATATGATGTATGTTAATATTATAAAAATTATTAATATGTAGTATAAATCTTATTGATCTGCATCCGATAGGCCTGTAAGCAAACAGAACGTTCAATTAACTGTTCGCGAACTGTTCGGCAGGAAGTTCTTTTATTTAAAAGCGAACAAGCACGAACAATATTGTTTGTTTATTTGCTTAAACGAATGAGCATAAACACATGTTTCATTCATTCATTTAAATTCATTTATGTCCGTTCGCTTACATTTATACATTTGTTTAGATTTTTCAGCTCAATTACAATTTAGTCCAGTTTGATGAAAATAGGATACCACCCATTGCAATTAGTCTATATTTTAGATTTTTTAGGCCAAAGATTGATGTTCACGTATACAGTTAATTGGTTTTTGCTTAGTTACATCGTTTATGTTTGCTCATCTACTTTAATTTACATTTGTTCGATTACGTTCATGAACTATTAATTTATACTGTTAACCGAACAAACATAAATGAACACGAACACGTTCATTTCTTTACAATCGAACACCAACAAGAAAACCCCGTCCATTTAGTTGTTCGTGTTCGATCGTTTGTTCAGTTAAAGTTAAAACAGATGAACATGAACATGCCACGCTCGCTTCGTTTACACACAGCAGATTTAGTGTCTACGTGTACGTTTCAAGGGAAAAACAATTAAACATTATTCACTATTGTTACCATAGATATTGTAATGCCCTCCAAAGCTTGACTATACAGAAAAACATCATGAAAATTCATTGGATCTCCAACCATATCAGAATCATAGTACAAAACCTGTCACAATTGCTTAAAATTAATGAAAGACACCAATATTTTGAAATTAGAAAACAATACAAAAGCGAATTTACTCACTAGATGCGGTTCATGATTCTTGTCATCGTCTTCAATAGAACCCTCCAACAGTTTCTGAGTTTCTTTCAGAGCAGCAAGCCATCTTCTCAACAAGTGTATCCTTTCTGGACCTCTAGCGACAATTGATTCTTCTTCCAATCTTCTAACAGTCTGCTTAAAGCTTTTGAAACTTCGACCACCCTGTTATTCTTAGCTTCATCAAAAAGTTGAAACAAAAAGCAAATAGATGCACAAATAAGATTACAGTAAGCAATAAACCAGCAGTTTAGAATAGTAATCACCAATCAGTAAATGAAATTCAATGGGTACAGCCAATCATTTTCAGACAGATAATCAATTCCAAATTAATCACTTTCTTAAGGCACTTAACGCAGTAAAGCATCTATTTTTCCTCTTATTATCAAACTTAACTAACTTTAATCAGACTAGTTTCAATTTCCCGGCACAATTTCAGGTTTCCATTTTAAGGCCACGTGATTAAACAATGACATTCCATAGATGTTCACTAACCGATAGTCTGCACGGGTCAGTTTTTAGCTGAAACCGAACCAAAACCCGAAAATTTGGTTTTGCATTTTTAAAAAACCATTCGGCTTCGGTTTTCAGTACATGCAAATTTGGTTTTTAGGTTTTTGAAAATCGGTCTTGTTTTGGTTATGCGTTACTAAAAACCGAAACCAGACCGGAAATTTGGTTATCGAAAAACATAAAACCAAACCGCCGGATTTAAGTTAAGTTGAGTTATTCCGGTTTCATTCACATCTCTATATTGCATCTTAAAATCATAGTGTAAAGTTACAATTAACGGGAACAAATCGGGTTAAATAACATAGTAGTATTAATAATTGTCCAGAATTTAACTTATTTCAGTAGGATCCAAAACCCTAATTTCAATCCAGCAAGCAAACACTCCCAATTGTCGTTTCTTATATTACAATAATAATAATAATAATAATAAATTGAATCGATGAAATGGTAAGGAAGAGCGTTACAAGTGTGTGGTCAAGGAAGATATCAGCAACGGCTTGACCGGCGTGTTGGACTACAGTATCAGCGTAACTTTTGACGGTGCGAGTCAGGTTGTTATTCACCGCAGATCTTATCCACGACATTCTTATTCTTAATTCTTATTATTATTAACCACTGACGGAATGCGTCTCACTTTGCACTGAATAATAATAATAATAATAATAATAATATTAACGACGACTGTGAAACGCCACCAGGTCGTCGTCGGTGCATTCAGTCAGAATACTTCACTGTTCGGTCCTTGTAGAATAACATCATTTCCCTTTTTGGTTATTGAAATTTTCATTTTCATTATGTCAGTCTGTTAGTCGGTCGGTGTGTGGACACGTCACGTTTAACTAAATGTGTAATTTAGTTAAATATTTGATAAGTGTGTTACACAACATGAACATGGCATGACGGTTTATTGGCATAGCCTAAAACAAGTTTGAACATGATGTTCAAAAGAAAAAAAAATCAGCTTTGGCCATCATAGAGGTGTAATCCCGTTATATCATCATATACATTAGGTGTATCAATACAAGAATAACTCTAAATACTTGTTCACATGGTATTAGACCACAGTGAATAGTTGTATGACCAGTATCATAGTTACTAGATCAACCAAATAGTCCTACATTAAACCTCAAAACAACCTCAATCCCAAAAATCAAAACTTCAAAGAAAATCTCTCAAAGTCTAAGAAATCATACCTCAAATTGAATGGTCAAAACCTCGCATTGTGGGCTTGAATATCTGAGTTAACTAACTAGCTATCACCGTAAAATTTGCTTAAAATGGTTAGCCATAAAGCTGGTGAGATATCAATTTTATAGACTCAATAAAATGGTTAAGTAAAGTTAACTCAACATAGTTCTACTTTTGCTTGCAAGCAATATGTATAATGCATTTAAAATAATGATCGCAGAAGTTACTTGGGGTTAGCAGATTTCGGGTTGACCTGAAAAAACTCGAAACCCGAACCATGTTGTATATAATAGAAGGGCCTTTGGTTCCAATGTCAAGCAAAATCCGGCCTCGATTCAATCCTCGGGTAAGGCCTTGGAAAACCGATAATTTTAGAACCGATTTGATGAATAGCTAAGTTTCTTTTAAATTTCATATAAAAGATCAATTGTTAGGTGAATCATTGGGAGTAGCACATGGCTTTGATTTTAGATTAAAATCGGTTTATACTTCAATCTGTTTAGGTCAAGTGTGTACGTATTTATCACTTTCAACCGATACGTGTCTGGCCATACAATAAACTTTCACCGGGAAGAATCTAGATTACCCATAAGATATTATTTTTAAAATTTTTTTTTTTTTTTTTTTTTTTTTTTAAATTATAAAGATTTTATTTCTACTGATGAAACATAGATATTACATCAATATAGCAGGTAGGCGGGCAACAAGCTGCGCCGCCACCCCTTTCTGAATTGCAAACCCTAACCTGCTAAAGACATACCCCTGCCCCTTTGGAGTCGACACATTGCTATGCACAACCTTTTGGACCCTGGTTAGAAAACGGATAGCTTCCGGTGCCAAGGAGCCAAATGTATCAAAAGCCAGAGGGACAAAAACATGTTGGTTCTCTTCGCAGGCTTTAGCATGTTTCTCCACCTTCTTCGTTTCAGCCCTTTTTATTGCTTGCCCGGCTACAAACCCATTATCCCTCAAACCAGCTAAGGGAGATACCCCTGTGAGGTCAACACAAGCGTGTTTTTAAAATGAAATGCATCATAGCGATGCAAAGTTTAATGGATGACAATGAAAATCAAATTCTTTGAAGCTTTGAAGGACTACAACATCATACCATTCTTCTTCAACATCACAACTTCTTCAACATCAGTCATCTACAAGACTGCATTATTCCTCCATTTTAACGCCAGCCTAGCATGAAGTTGGTCTCGGTCTTACACCAAAAACCAATGACCTTAACACTAGATAGACCGATACCCAATATGCTACCATAGGGCCGATCACCTGTTCTTGTTTTAATGCTAGCTTCGGTCGGTCGGGTATCTCTCGAGACTGCCAGGTAACCCGATTTGTTCAGCCTTATAAGTTATAACCAAACCTATTGATGTTATGTACTTCTGATATGCCTTGGTTAATGTTTACACACAAACAATTGGCCCCAAGTTCAGCTCAGTTCATGGTTCAAAGTTCAGTTTCAAGTTTAGTTCAAATTGGAGATAGTCACTCAAGTATCATTTATATGGTGCTCATATAATTTAGCTAGCAGTACCACGATTCAAGAGCGAGGGTGTCAACCCAGATAGCACTATTTTATCATGTCCAACCACTTTATCATAGAGTTAAATGGTCATAAGTTCAGGCTGTTCAAATCACGTTTAAAGCAAAACATATGCATGCGCATAGCAAGTAGTTAAGTTTAAACAGTTTCAAGAGCATGTTCTTTTTTCCTCGGGATTAAAAGATATAAAAAATAAAAAAGGGGTAACGAAATCACGTGTTTGCTTTGCTAATGATTCTCACAAAAGATTGCTAACAAGAAGGGATCTTCCTACGCGAAGGCTACACATAAAGATATAGCTAATAAGGACTAGGTTTTAGGTAATTGATAAGCATTGTGAATAAGTGTTTGTGATTTAACAAGGGTTTAAGTGTTAATTTTTAGAATTCAAGATAGGTTCTTTAAATATAACTAATGCATATTTTTATGGTTAAATTAGGGTTTACACATTACTTACATGTCAATTAGATTGTAATTAGTTAAGAAAAGTTTACACTTTATTTGGACCAGAAAATTCGTTCGCTAATCAATTTTTAGGGTTCAAACACGAATTTTATAGACTAACCAAACAATCAAACTTTGTTCTAAAACTCATGTGACATTATCCTGCATGTTACTAGTTTTCAAAACTATTTTTGTTTTATTCTTAAAGTTTGTAGAAAATTTATAAAACGTCACGAACACTAAAGGGTGGCTATAGTGTTTTAGTGTCCAACAAAAAGCTTTTAAGTCTCCATGTACTCAACCTAATCAAATGAAACCGCCGCCTGGTTGACGGCATATCTTATGCACGGCATTGTTAACAATGATGTCTAGTTTCCGACGACGAAATGTGTATGAGAAGCTTGAGATGGCATCTCAATTTCTAGGGGTTTTGTTTTGAATAGTTGTTTTTGTAGTGAGAATAATAATAATAATAATTATAATAATAATAACAATAATAATAATAATAATATTATTATTATTAATAATTAGATTGAAGACTATGATACGCCAACGGTTCGTCGATGTAGTTTGTCACAAGTTAGGGGTAGTAAGAAAACTTCATTATTCAATCCTTGTAGCATAAGATGGTTTCCCTCTTCTAATAAAAATTTGATTTACATCGTTTTTTGTCACGTTTAACTAAATATGTAATGTACTTAAATATTAATGTAAACATATTTAGAGGAGTAAAACATATTCTAATCTATTTCATTTATTCATTCTAATGTATTGGTCATGCTTCGGTTATTTTCCGTTTTTCCTATTTTTTATGAGTACACTCACATGACATGGGTTTATATTTGAAACACAGTTTTGATAAATTCACCATGTTTTATGCCATGACTCAAAACTCATATCCAAAAACATTTCCAAATTCTACGATCCGGTAATGGAGGGGAACTCGTAAATACATTTCTTAAATTTTCCAAACGAAAGAGTAAATTCAACAAACTACCTGGCCACATACTCTAAAATAAAATGGAATTGTCCTGGGATGCTGATTGTCCTGGGATCCTAAATCTTTCTAACTGAGATCCTTATACTAAGGGGGTATTTGGGTGAAGTTTTCAAACTTGCTTATTTGATTTTTGAAAAGCAAAAACACTTTTTGAAAAAACTTCATTTTGAAGCTTTTGAAGGGGCTTTGTGTCACACTCCAACCTAAGGCAGAAATGTCGGGGCGTGATCCGATTGCTCACAACTTGAAGATACTATCATATATAAAATGTGACAATATCAAATTATTTATTTTATTCAAATAATACACACCTTATCCAATTATAATAAACAATCTACAAATATGAATATAAGCTCAAATAATGTTTATCTTGATTATATCCTAACGTCATGTCTACGTGTCCAAACTTCAATCTTCAATACAAGCAACCTGCATATGCGTATAAAATGGATTTGTCAATATAAAGTTGAGTGAGAATATCACCAGTTTTGACACAACAATATAAATAGGCATAACGTGATAAGTGCGGTAATTATAATCAAACCATAAACAAGTATGTAGACCGTTGCCAAGCAAATCAGGCGTTGGTAAATAGCAGGAGCACCCACTATACAAATGAATGAATAGCAATCCCAATATATGAATGAATGAATAGTAACACATCATACAAATGAATGAATAGTAATACAAATAAGTAAGTAGCACGTATGTCTGATTAAGTCACTCACAATTACACGTATGCATTTGTTTGAATATATATATATATAGTATGAAATATGGATAGGTACGCATATGTCTCCAAAACGATTAGAAAAGTTGTAAAATAGGGGAATGATAAACTCACCTTAAGCGATCACTAAATGCGATTAAACGAGCTGACGAATAAGCGAGTCGTCCACTACATGTCAAACGATATATATAATTAAGAATTTGAGATTTTAGGATATGATAGTATAAAAAAAAACAAACTCGTGGCCGCTGGAATCAATCCAAACGGACATTTAGAACTCAAGTTATGTTTGTTTTAAGATTTAAGTGAGCTGGTACTGACCAGAATCCGAACAGCGATTCGGAAGTCGGGTTTTGGGAAGTAGCCTTAAAATTACGTTATGAGAATAAAAGTCTTCTGGACCGAATGTTAAATCCGACCAGAAGTATGAGAAAACGTTAACTCAAACTTGTTGACTATTATGCCCTTAAACGGGTTTGAGTCCAATTGACCACCGAGACTCCCTCAATCAGCAAAATTGATTGAGGGCTTTTGTTCTACAGATAAAAAATCTACAATATTTAAGAAGACAACTTACCCGAATGATGAATGGAACAAGAGATAATCGAGGTCAAAGGGTCTTGAAGCTTGAAAGTCAACGAAGGCTTGAAGAACTTGAAGAAATTGAAGAAACCGACAATGGGGAAAGGGAAATTTCATGGATTTTAGATATGGTGGCTGGTATTGAGGTAATAATCTAGGGTTTTATGATATGCCTTGTTTAAATATTAATGGTTAAGACTTGTTTATTAGGAAATAACTATTTTAGGAAATCGAATTATCAATTAATGACAAAATCGGGTATAATAACTTAAAGATTTCGATTTGGAAGCAATAAAACGAAATTGGAATGTTTATAACATTAGTTGACATATCTTGGAGCTTAAGTTTCGTTAATTTAATCGAAAATAGGAAAGAATTGGCAAAACTAGTCCTTGTAGTTCCCGAAAATGCGATTTTTAACCGTTTTAAGCGATTTTAAAGGTTGTTAAGGACTATTTGGCATGATTAAAAGTTATGAAATTATAAAATAAGTTAAACCAAATTAAAAACCAATAAATACAAATTTTAAATAGTTCGAAAGATCCGAATTACATTCTCGAATCGGTTTAAACAAATACGAGAAATCCGAGATGTTACACTTTGCTAAACACCTTTTGCTTCAACAAGCAAGAATGAATTTCATCCATGATAGTCAAAATAAGAAATCCAATCCTTTCTTAATATAACTATTTTATCACCGACGCTCATGTTTGTCGAGTTGTTCCGTGTATGAACTTATAATTTCTAAAAATTACCAATGCATGCGATGAAAATGAGTGGGCTTTGCTAGATGCGTGACGATTAAATTAATTATAATTTAATCTAGGGTAATTAACATAATAAATCATGTTTAAAGTTTGTACATATATTGTCAAGAAATATCAGTTGTTACAGATCATCTATATTAGGTTGACATACTTGGTACCCTTCACACATGAGACTTGAAACATTCTACTATATTTCAAAAGCGAACCAGTGCAATGATAGGTCAAACTATTTGTTGGCCTACATCCCAAACAAATATAACCCAACATGTTACAATTACAAGGGTCGAAGTTATTTGACAAATGGAGACATAAATGAGAAGGATTTGTGGCCACACAAAAAACCCCTTGAAAATAATTAAAAAATCATAACTAAAAAATAAAAAACGTAAAAAAAAAACTAAAATGCCCCCCCCCCTCTCATCCTCATTAAAAAAAACATAATGTTAAGGCTAAAGATCACTTTGTCTTTTTTATTTATTATTGTGTTTTTTGTTTGTTTTTGTCATTGATTGTGTCTTTTTTCCTTGATATTGTGTTATATTACTCAACTAGGTTAGAGCTCGTGTTACACACGGATAAAAAAATTAAAAAAAGTAAAAAAAATTTGTCAATAATAATCTTAATTATGATAATAATAACGATAATAATACTTGAACACTATTTCTAATGTTCATGGAACAATATATATATATATATATATATATATATATATATATATTTGTCGATGTTCATAGTTCTTTTAAACCTCCAAATCAGTAATATGTCTGTTTTTCATATTAAGCAATTTTGAACTGATATAAGTAATTAAATAATAAAAAGCGTATTGAATAATGTTTATTTGGAAGCACCACCTATAGAAAAGAACAAAGAAAGAAAACAGCTTTAAAATAAATCATTTTTAACAATATGAAACATCACGTGTGTTTTTCTTTATATCACTAGAAACACCGTTTAATATTTATGAAAACTCCATACCTTAGAATCCATCATTTGTTTTAAGTAAGTATTATTAGTAGTTTGGAATTGTTAATATTTATAAAAACTCCATTTTGTGTTTGTTTTTTTTGTTTAACCTATCTGAAGTTGGAACTGTTGTTCTTGAAACCATTAGAAACACGTCCAATTAAATCTAAGAAGGCAAATAAAATTTAAAGAACCATAAATATTTCACCAATAATTCTAAAGAAAAATAAATATGGATGGGTATTTTCTAAACAAAAAGAAGGGAATATACCTGATGTTCAGTCTATTTGTATATAGTTCGTATATTTAATTTAACTGTTTTAGTCGTTTATTTTAGGAACTTTGGTACTCCATATGTGTTTATGGTATTTCAGGTGACAGGTGTTTAAAGAGAGTAATTTGGACCTGTACGAGCACGAGATGAAGACCTAGGATGTCTAGCACACAAAACGAGAAGGAAAAAAATGGTTTAACTGGTGAAGCCACCCATCGTGCTACGCAATGGGGTTTGAAGAGAGGGCATCACGATGGATCATGTACGCGAAAGATTATGATTTTAATTATATTCTATTTTGATGACCCTAATTGTCATTAAGCACTTACCAGACCATTTTCAAAGCAGAAGAGGAGTAAGCCATCAATTCCAATCATCTCTACTTCACCTACATAATCCATAACATCGAAATCGAAGTCCGAGAGATGACAAATCGCAAATCCTTTCGAGTCATACCCGGATGTAAATTTGTGATTTTTCAGTATTTTACTCATATATTAGAACAACTAATTGTAATTATCTTTTGTTAATCTATGAGTATTGATGCTTAGTATTGCTATGCATCCAGTTGGTTTAGGTTTTTGTCGATCAGAAGGGTTAGTTTGTTGGTTGCTATAATAATTGCTCGTAGGGTTGTGTTGACTAGTTGATTACAAGAAAACATACAATTGGCCTTAGTTCAGTCACAATGGCAGGGACCGTTTGATAACCATTGTCGTGTGTTAGCGATTATGGATGCCTACGGTTTAGCTCGTTAAACATTCTTTAGTTGACTTAAGATAACTAATCTGTTATGTTGCATGAGAATACTGTTAATTGCTTACTTGGATTCCCGGATGTGATTTGTTTTGTTAATTGATTGAATCTTGTGTAATTACATAATTGTTTATAAAACTAAATCCTTTGCTAGTGTGATCAACACTTTTGACATTTACTTCATAATGTTATGAACCAATTTCACGTTGCACTGACCACGTACTCCTTTTGGTTCGACACCCTACTTACCCTAGCTTGCTTAGGTGATTAGGATCACTGATTTATTTGTTTTTGACTAGATAGTGACAGTCTCGCATCAAAGTGGCGCCGTTGCCAGAGAGTTAGTGCGCTTAGTGTTTTTGTGTTAATTAATTTCTTAGTTTAATTTAATTTGGTTGTTATTTTTAATTTTAGTTTTGAGTTAATTTTCCCATTTTATACGAGGTTTGTTGTTTGTGCAGGTAACAGGTTTATGCACACCCGTATTTAGGAAGAAATTCACCGCTGATTTACTAGCCAGAAATTGAACGTGTAGCTCGACAGAACCGAGCCCAGATCAGAGAATCTTATATGGAAGGTCATAATTAGAACCAAAACCTTAACCAGAATCAAAACCAAAACCAAAACCAACTACCCTAAGACAATACATTTCACCCAAACCAAAATCCACCCAATGACCAAAGCCCGCCCAACAATGAACAACTACCACCCATTAATACCAATCAACGACCGAACAACTCAGTCCGGCAATCCAGAAACCGAAACATTGACAGACCCGGGCCATTAGCCCCACATAACACCCGTAGTCGCAGACAACCGATTAACCGATACGAAGACGATGTCAGCATTCATACTGGAGATGAAGATGAAGGGGAGTGGAATGAAACAGATCAGGGCATGATGGTAGTAACGGGGATGATTGGAGAGTTAGGAAGAATGAAGGGTATGATCCGATAAATGAAGAGGTAGTTGTTCGGAATGAAGAGGTGGAAGAACCAGTTAATGTGAGGGGTGCCGGGTTTAGAAACAGGAACAGGGACAGAGGTGGAATTGGGAGGTTTCAGGAAGAAAGAAGACCGGTGATTCAGGTTAACAGGGGCGATTTTATGAATCAGGGACAGACGAAGGAATTATGTGGCCCTAGTTCAAGGAGTAAACAGTCGGTTCAGACCGACTATATCAGATAGTGCATCACCAATCGTCCCACAGGTTCATGTACCGGGACAACAGACATTTAAGTCCCTACCATCCTATATTAACATAGTTCCTCACTTTTACGGGATGACGTCCGAAGACACGTACTCACACTTATCAGATTTTCCGGCAATCTATGGGTTTATCGGTGATAGTACGTTTGAACAGCACGAAATTCGGTTACGGTTGTTCCAGTTTTCACTAAAAGACAAAGCAGAACACTAGTTTAACTTGTTAGAGCATTCTCATCTAATCCCTTATATTATGTGAGGGATGTTTTTATAATTTAGAGAGTGATTCAAGGTGTTGTGGGTGAAGAGTTTTTATACTTTAGAAAAAGTAATGATTTTTCTGTCTATTTGAAAAGTTACTGTTCATCCCCTATATTTTTTAATATAGTTTGAAAGTGGTTGTGAGTGAAAGAAAGAGAAAAGGTAATGATAAAATGTATAAAAAGTATTATTTAATTAAAATAGAGAGAGAAAATAAAGTGAGTTTTACTGTAATTTTTGGTTTGGAGATAGGGGGTGGGATGAGAATGCTCTTACCGATGCGTAGTATTGAGAAGTGGGGTGAGATGCAACAGGTTTTTCTTAACGAGTATTATTCGCAGTCAAAGACAAGCGAAGCCCGGATCGAGATTCGACACTTTTCACAGTTACCGGGTGAGTTATTTCATGAGCAATTTACTTGGTTTAAGGAGATGATTAGGAAATGCCCGCACCATCAGATTGAGTTGTGGGAACTGGTTAAGAGTTTTTTTGATGGGTTTGTATGAGGACAGAAAACATTTGAAGGCTTCTTGTAATGGTCAATTGTTGAACCAACTCGAAGAAGATGACTGGTATTTTCTTAAGTTTATGTGTGAAGATTCTAAGTCAAAAGCAGCTGCAGAAAGAAGAAGAAAACAGGGGATCACCAGATCAGTAAAATCAGCCTCAAGTGAATCTGAGAGAATTGAAGAATTGGAACGGGAACTTAAAGTTTATAGACGAGACAAAAAGTAAGAGGTTGGTAAAGTTGAGGTGAAGTTCCCGGCTTGTGAAAACTGTGGCGAGTTGGGGCACAAAGCAGAAAATTGCCCCGGGTTTGATGAGGAGTATCCCGATGAGGAGGAGGTTAGTTATGCTTACGGGGATTCCAAGGGCCAAGGGTTTAATTCAAACGCCTATCACCCCGGCCTGAGGAACTACTAAAACTTCAGATACGGGAACGTCGCGGGTCAGTCAAACCCGAACTTTCAGAGGTCCATTCGGAACCGACAGCAGAATAGTTACCACCAGAGCGCTTATCAGCAAGGTTCGTATAATCAGAACAACAGTTGGGGGTCTAATAGAGACGGTTACCGGGGTAATAATTCGTCGGGTAATCAGAATCAAGACCAGCAGAAGGGTAATTCAGGTAATTCAGATGAGTCGGTGCACTCGAAATTGGGTGCTTTCTTGAAAAAAGTGATAGATAATCAGAAAGAAACGCAAGAACAGTTTGAGTTGAGTGATAAGTCTTCAGAGGCGTTGTCAAAGCATATTGGTCAGCTCGCAACAGACTTGAAACTTTGAGAAAAACAACTACAGTTAAAACCAAGAACATAGCCGTTGGAATCGATCCAAACGGATGTATAGAACTCCGATTATGAAATATTTAATGTTTAAGCGAGCTGGTACTGACCAGAATCCAAAAAGCGAGCCGGAAGTCAAGTTTTGGTCAGTATCCTTAAAATCTCGAAACAAAAATAAAAGTCTTCTGGACAGAAAGTCAGCTCATAACAGAAGTGATAGAAAACGATTGGTCAAAGTTTTTGACCAATATACCCTTAAACGGGTTGGAGTGCATTGACCCGTCAATTCCCCTCAATCTCAGAAATTGGTTTAGGGCTATTGACTAATGAGTAATAATGAACAACTTACGGCAAACAACTTACCCGGAAAGTGCTTGACGAAATCAACTGAAAATGTCACACCCCAACCTAAGGCGGAAATGCCGGGGCGTGATCCGATTGCTCACAGCTCGAAGATACTATCATAATTATAAATGACAATATCTAATTAATTATTTTAATTCAAATATTCACACACGGTTACAAACATTACAAAACAATTCAAATAAATGATTATAAACATGATTTAACAACCGTATTCATTATAACCTATGGTCTTGACTAAATATCCATACTTCAATCTAAGCAATCTGCATATGCGTAGAAAATGGAGTTTGTCAACAACACATGTTGAGTGAGATGATCACCAATTTTGACACAACAATTAATAATATATATATATGATAGATAATTGATAAATGATTAATGATAAATGCGCAAACCAATCATGTGATAGTAATCAATCAAATCATAACAAGCATGTGTATAACCAAATCACAACCAAAGACTTGATAGTGTGCCAATGAATCGTTGCCAAGCGAATCGGGCATTGATTACAATGACTGAGATTGTTGGTTTACCTTCGCCAAGCGAATCGGGCTCCAGTTACTAAGACGGTCGTATGATCATACTAATGAGAATCTAAGACTTGATAGAATACAAACACACTTAAACAAGTAGCAATTAACAAATAGCATTTAATTGATACAGCACACAATGATCATGTTTGCGATTGTTTGAGATATATATATGATAGAAAATATGAATAAGTACCCATATGTCCCCAAAACGTTTTAAAACAGTATGTAAAAAGGGGAATGATCGAACTCATCTGATCGAATAAGCCAAACGGGAATGTTTATGACAAGAAGATGGAAATCACACTCTTCGAGAATTATCGACAAGAATCCTAATTAAATAATATAATATTATGAACGAATTATGAATGATGTAATACGTATAATGAATTTAGGATTTCGATATGGATTGAGTTACAATTACGATTGGTACGTTATTGATTGAACGATTGATCTCTACAAATTATTATTATTATTTGATTATAAAAATCATTGTTTGTCACAAAAGTGGGTTTGCGAATAATCAATTTAAATAAATATAAGTTAAGATATATTAAAATAATAAATGTATATAATTATCGTAAAATTTATATCTTGGAATCCTTACCGAAATTCGATGGTAAAAATATAATTAATACATTTAATACGTTTATTATGGTCTGTTTAAAACGAATAATAATAATATGGATATATATATAATATATAATAAATATGAGTAAATTTATAAAAATAACTTACAACGAGAAGCCTCAATATTAGTGTCGAGTTTTAATAAAATAATATTGGTTTGTTATTAATAATATATATATATATATATATATATATGAAAACTTGTAACGAGAGCAAATGACAAGAAACGTTTAGATTTATGATGTCGGATTAAATTAAATAATGTTTAATTGATATTTAATATAATTATAATATATTTAAATAATTAAAACATGTTAAAACTCTTAAATACACAAAATATCAAAGCTCTTAAATGCACGATCAAGAAATGTTTAGATTTATGATGTCGGATTAAATTAAATAATGTTTAATTGATCTTAGGTCAAGTCGGTTCAACTAAAGATTCAATACGCGTTATACCTGATCGTGCTTCCTAATTAAATGAGTCTGTTAGGTCGAGTATGGTGAGAAAAATCATAAACTTGATTCAATTCCAAGTTTATGACGAGAATTGTGCATCAAGTCAACTAAACGGGCACGGTATACGGGTATACGGGTTATCGGGTTACAGATTAATTGTTTATAAAGATAATAAATATATATTGCAGTTTAGCCCTGAAGCTTTGAGGTGGAACCAATAAAAGATAAAACTTTAGTTTTTGGCTAAAAATGTATATTTTTCAAAGTTAATTATATATTAGTTAAATATAATAAACTAATATAACTAATAATAAAATTTCTCGATAAACGAGATACTTTTCAGTGATAAATTTCCCGAACCTAAGTACGGGTTGGGTTATAGATATAAGTGGTACGTGGAAAACCCGAGTTGTTACAGTATCCCCTACTTTAGGGAATTTCGTCCCAAAATTAAGGAAAACCATAACATCATCGTCTTGAAAACAATTAAGTTTTAAAGAAAATATCATAATATAGAACTTATACTAATCGAAGCAACGCTTCAAATAACAATCCGATAAGGGCACTTATGTTTAGGATGTACCAGCGGCGTATCCACCATGTCCTTATCATTTCATTATTCGTACCGTTACCCTAGCTACATTAGGTTCTACATCAAGACACATTATTTTACGTATTATGATTTCCATACGAGGACTTGAATAATTATGTTCCGGACCATAATTATTTTTATCGTCGGATGGTACGCATAACTCGTTTCATCATGTGGGTTATAAACATTTAAAATCCTCATTTTAAAAGAAACAAACATTTTAATAAATTTAAAAATTCCAAAGGTGATAAAGGTTCGAGTTTGTTAATAAAACCATATAATTCTTGTTATATCTTTTGATTATTAAGAGTAAGATTTGGAATATCGAAAGAAAATTGATTTCTTGAGACAGACGCTATAATGAGTTAAGATGGATATGAATAAAATAAGAAGATAAGAGTGCATAACCTAACAAAGTATAAAAGGAAACGTCATTCATAAGATGAAACATGCAAGATAGTTCAACTTAAAATCACTCAACGTCACAAATAACCAAAGAGTCGATACGATGCGAAAACAGAAAAGATAGGATAGTCTTAAATGGAAATAAATAAAGCAGTAAAAACTTCATTGTCTTCAAAGATCTTCAATTACGATTGACTTGATTCCCTTGACTTGGAGCACTTGAGGTACTTGGATCCATGATGGCTTGAGCAATAGCGGTAGATGGATTTGGGATAGCTTTGGATAGGTTGAACCTGAACAGCTTGCATAAGTGGGGTTGGGTTGTAGTGAGTTGGATAAACTTGAGCTTGCGGATATGGAGTTGGATAAGGGTGAGTCATGTAAGTCATAGGAGCTTGCAGTGGATATGGTTAATGGGTCGAACTTGAGAAGCATTAGGGATGTAGTAGGGGGCAGACATGGCTTGAGCTTGATCTGCATGGATAAGTCGAGGGCATGCATTGCGAAGATGACTAGGATCTCCACAATTGTAGCAAGTACGGGTTTTAGGAACACCGGGTTGAGCAGGTGGGGTAGTTTGAGTATCGGACAATGCACGGCAAGTGTTAGTAAGGTGGCCATAACGGTTGCAATTGGTGCACAAGCGACATGGAGATTGAGGCGAGTGATGGTAGTTGCAAGTGGAGCATAATGGGTAGGGTCCAGTATAAGGTTTCTTGTTCGGAGCATCTTGATTGGAGGGTTGTGGGTTGGCTTTGTTAACAGCATAGTTGCGATGGTTGGATTTACTTTTGTGATGAGAAGAGTTACTATTGTGTGGAGTGTGTTTGGGTTCGGCTTTAGCATAGGTTGAGGAATCAGTTTTGGAGTTGTCAAGAGTAGGTTTAGCATCCTTACTAGGCAGGGTTCCATCTCTAACATGGTCATCAGACAGTGAAGCAGCAAGAGTAATAGCTTCCTCGATCGAAAGGGGGTCTCGACTAACCACAGTGTCACGGAAAATCGTCGGCAATCCACGGATGTACTTTCGAATACCACGAGCCAAAGGAGTTACAAGGTGAGGTACTATCAGGCTAAGTTCCTTAAAATGGTTCAAGTAAGTTGAATTGTCACCACCGATTTGTTTAAGCTCCCAAAACTCCGTCTCGAGCTTTTGCTGTTCATGCTCGGGACAAAACTCTCTCTTCATTGCGTCCTTAAGTTCATCCCAAGACATAGCCAAAACTTCTTCAACACCATGTAGGGCTTTATAAGAGTTCCACCAAGTGAGAGCTCGTTCTTCAACAACGCTCGATGCGAACCTTGTATGCTTATCTTCCAGACATTCGCAGTGGATAAACTTGTTCTCCATTTGTTCAAACCAACGGAGGAGTTTTGTAGCATTCTCCTCGCCAAGATAAGAAGGGGGTTTAGCACTTGTGAAGTTTTTGTAGTGGTAATGATTCTGTGTAGCCGAAGTAGCGGATTTATTGGAGTTGATATTTTGCAGTTGAGCCACGATATTGGGTAAAGCAGTATTGAACTCCTTAGTGATTCTAGCAGCCAGACGGCGATCATGAGGGGTTGACAAACGACGGTGATTACGACGATGAGCGTGAGAAGACATTCTACGTGAATCAACAATGAAAATGTGTAAGATGACAGGTGAGTTGTATGCATGAGTTGATATGAAATAATGGGGATGCGTATGTGTATGTGTATATGTATGTATATGAATTAGTACTAGTGAAGACTCGAGGAAGAGTCGGGATTGAAAATAATATATATGTGTTTGAAGCATGTAAGAAATTAAACAATGTTTATAAGATTTTCCAAGAATAAAATAATCAAGCATATCAAACTAGTTGACCTTCCATGAGCTTTCCATGGAAATTTGAATGGCCCAACCTAATAAAGTGTTAGGGCATGGATTTTCAGTATCCTCAGCAAAGATTATATTCAGAACGAATCCAGGATGTGGTATCCTCCAAGGTAACAGGTATCCTAATTACGTTATATAGCTAACGCAATATTTGCTACTTTCCATGTTTACCAGGTCAAAGACCGTTTCTTGATCTCCCGGAGACTCGCGCTTTCAGTTGATAGATCGAGGCAGAAAAGGAAACGTGTTGATTGAGAGATTAACGGCTAATTAGATTTTGTCAAAAAGTTTCCTAAATTATAGGCAATAGTTGTTAGACTTTGTTTATTATAAATAAAGCTCTAAACATTGATCATAACACACACTCAAACACTCGAGAACTTACTAGTACTGGCATTCTCTGTAATCACGATCAAGTTTGAGCTCCATACTTGTAATCACCTTTATTATTAATAAACCAATGGTGATAGTTTTCACCACCTGGGGTTTTTTTCTTGTTATCCTAAGGATAACAGGTTTTTTCCTCACAACAAATCTCTGTGTTCATACTATCTTTACAAGCACCTAGTCCCGATTTACTAAATTGGTTACAAAATCACTGTTGTTAATTTTTGACCAGAACAATTTGGCACCCACCGTGGGGAAATCGGTGCTTTAATTCATCAAAACCGTTTGTTCCACTCTCAATTACTTTCATCCCTTCTTTATGGCCTCACAACCAAAAACCAGTTCAATCTTTGCTCCAGTGGTCACTACTGCTTCAAATGTCAACACAGGACCTCCACCACCGCCGAAGAAGAAGAATACTCAGCCCAGAGGAGAACTTCCACCATTCGCGGGATCCTCTACACGGGTAGATCCAGTTATTTCTAACAATGATATTTTTGCTTTGATGAAACAGGTCAAAACACACATGGAGCAGCAAGAAAAGACCAACTCAAGGCTATTTAAGAAGATTGAAGGAATCAAAAAGAAGCTACGCCAGGAGGCTACTCCAATCATGCCCAGGGTTCTTGATTTTGGTTCTCCAGGATCAACCATCCTTCAGAATCCCGGATCCTTGGGGACACAATCAACAAGGACTCCGTCTCAACAGCAATCAGGATACGGAGGAACTTATCTTCCGGCATCCTTGGAATTACCTAGACCAACGAGGCCAGATTTCATCAACATGCAACCTCGTTCAACCATGCCAGACGGCATATTCTCGTCAGGATCCCCTATGGTATCCTCTGAAGTACATGTTGGAGATGACATCTCAATGCAGGCGTCACCTTATCCTGAGGATACCCTCAATGGATGAACTAGCCGGCAAGGCTCAGGATACCAGAGACCTAACCATGACCTCGGTAATAGTTTATTTTATGCTAATTTATACACTAACCATGGACATGTGCAGGATAAGGGAATAACCCCCGAGATAGCCAGGGAACGGCAAAAAATGAAGGATATGATTTCCAGTATCCCAGGGATAATACGTCCCATAGCTGAAGTACCCGCTGGTAGCCACAAGTTATCTAGGTTTACTTGGCCTATATGCGACGTAGAAATCCCCAAGAAGTTACAAACTCCCAGCATGAAGCTCTACGACGGCACTACGGATCCTGAGGAACACATAGCTCAGTACAGAGAAAGGATGGAGATCAACCCCATCCCCATTGACATCAAAGAAGCTTGCCTATGCAAGGGATTCGGCTCAACATTAACAGGGCCAGCCCTCAATGGTTATTGAGTATTCCTTCCAACACTGTTACATCATTTTCTCATTTGATTAATTTGTTCAATAATCAATTTTCTTGTAGTAGATCTTTTGAGAAAATGACAGGTGACTTATATAGAATTGTTCAGCGTAATAATGAATCCTTAAGGGATTACACCACCAGATTTAGCAAAGAAGCTTTGGAGATCCCCAACCTTGACATGGCAGCTGCTATCAAAGCCTTCAAGATGGGACTAAGGAAGGATTCTCCTTTCTATGATGACATTGTCATGACTCCATGCAAGAATCTTGATGATGTCAGAAACCGGGCATTAAGATATACTCGGCTAGAGGACGATAAGAAATCTCATGGAAGCTCGGTTATCCTGAAGTATGAATCTACTAATAGAAAGTCAGACACTTCACAGAAGTACACTAGGCCCAAGCCTTATTCCAAGCAGGATAATCTCAGGATAAACGTTGTGGAAAAAGATGAGGATGATGAAGATTATCCTAAAATCTCTAAATATTGTTTTAATATTGATATTAGTGGTGTGATTTGTGCAATGCAGGAACTAGGTGACAAGGCCAGTTTGGCCTAAGAAAAATGAAAAGCCCGGATCCATCAAAGACAGGTCCAAATGGTGTGCATTCCATGAAGATTTTGGCCATCGCACTCAAGATTACATAGCACTTCGGAAAGAAATAGGATATCTTCTTAGCAAAGGATACCTGAAGGAACTATTTGGAAAAAACAAGAACAAGAGTCAGGATTCTGTCAAGATACCTGACAGAGCACCTTCTCCGCCACCTGGAGCTAAGGTTGTATCCTTTATCTCGGGAGGATCCGACATCTGTGGAACCTCATATTCAGCAGCCAAGAAACGTTTAAAAGAAACAAAAATGGACAACGGAGAAAGACCTCTCCGCACTTCCACTCTAACAACTCAAAGGATCATATCCTTCGACGAGGAGGACCGATGTGATCTTGTAGATCTCACCCATGATGGTTTAGTAATAACTTTATGTATAGCTAACTGTTTTGTGCGCATGATACTCATTGATGGAGAGAGCTCTGTGAACATTATCAAAATGGATGCCTTAAAGAAAATGGATATTCCAGAAACGAAGATTATCCCAAAATCCTCAGTTCTAGTAGGATTCAGTGGCAAGACCAAGAACACTTTGGGAGAAATAAAACTTCCAATATATATTGAAGGAACTAACTCTCTACAAAAATTTTGTGTTATTGACTCATTATCTTGTTGTAATGTGATATTAGGAAGGCCCTGGATCCACAGCATGAAGGCAGTGCCCTCAACTTATCATCAATGTGTGAAACTACCAAGTCCTTGGGGGGGGGGGGTCATCAAGATTGAAAGCGATCAGCAAGATGCCAAGGAATGTTATGCTTCATCAATAAAGTGGACTACAAAGCCTACTCAAGCATAGCAAATACAGAAACAACCGGGGAAGGTCCTGCAAGCAAGAGAGCAGGATGTAAAGGAAGTATCTTTGGATCCTCAGGATACTGAAATCAAAGTATTATTAGGATCAAGTATTCCTGAGGATATTCAGATGGAATTGATATCCTTCCTAAAGAAAATAGCTTCTACCTTTACCTGGAAACATGAAGATATGACAGGTGTCTCTAAATCTATAATTACTCATAAACTTGGTATAGATAAATCTTTACATCAAAAGCGAAGGAAGTTTGCTCCTAAGAGAAACGCTATCATACAAGAAGAGGTGCAGAAGCTGCTCAAAACCAAGATGATAAGAGAGGTCCAATATCCTAGATGGTTGGCCAATCTAGTTGTTGTCCAGAAGAAAAATGGAAAATGGAGAGTGTGTGTGGACTTCACAGACCTGAATAAGGCCTGTCCAAAAGACCAATTCCCACTCCCACACATTGACTCAATGATGGATGCAACTGCTGGCCACGAGCTGCTAACCTTCATGGATGCATCCTCAGGATTTCAACAAATTCAAATGGAGCCTTCAGATCAGGAAGATACAGCCTTCATGACTCCCACGGGTATATACTGTTATACTGCAATGCCTTTTGGACTAAAAAATTCAGGTGCAACATACCAGAGGCTAGTCAACATGATGTTCAAAGACCAACTGGGGGACACGATAGAAGTCTACATAGACGACATGGTGGTAAAGTCAAGAAAGGCTAAGGATCATCTCAAAGACTTGGCAACAACATTTGACATCCTGGATGAGTATAACATGAAGCTGAACCCAACCAAGTGCCATTTTGGTGTCAAAGCAGGAAGTTTCTTAGATATATGGTTACCAAGAGAGGAATAGAAGCAAGCCCTGAGCAGATCAAAGCTATCCTGGATATCAAATCACCAAAAAAAGTCAAAGATGTCCAAAGGTTAACGGGTGGAATAGCAGCTCTCAACAGATTCATCTCAAGATCTTCAGAGAAGTGTAAAGACTTCTATGATATCCCGAGGAAGAATAAAAAATTCGAATGGGGAGAGAAGCAAGAAAGGGCATTGGTATTCTTGAAGAAATACTTATCCTCAGCGCCAATCCTGATGAAGCCGGTTGATGGTGAACCGTTATCCTTGTACTTAGCTGTTTCTGGAAGTGCAATAAGTGCTGTCTTAGTCAAAAATCACGAAGGTCAACAGCATCCAATATATTATATAAGTAAAAGTCTACTAGATGCTGAATCCAGGTATTCTTATCTTGAAAAGTTGATGTTAGCACTTATAATGGCTTATACTAAATTAAGACATTATTTTGAAACTCATGTTATTCATGTAAAAACTAACTATCCTATTAAAGCTGTTTTGAGAAAACCAGAAATGTCTGGTAAGATGGCAAAGTGGGCTGTGAAGCTTAGTGCATACGATATCTTGTATGAACCAAGGACAGCCATAAAATCTCAAGCACTTGCCGACTTTGTGGCTGATTTTAGCCAGGATATACTTGAGGAAGTAGAAAAGGAAGTTCAACAACTGGAGATCAAGGAAAGTTGGACTTTGCATACCGATGGTGCCTCCAACATAAGAGGAACAGGTCTAGGTATCCTGCTAAAATCGTCACAGGGGGACATAATACCTTTATCTATATCTTGTGTGTGACATTTGAGCCAAAACAACAGTACGTATTTATCGATTAAGCAAATAAACGCCTTTTGCGTAACAAACGAACGATTAACCGAACGGGTCAGGTTATGACCCAGAAATCCCGAGGGGGCCATCTATAAGTGATATACATTTAATACAAGCTAAAATATAAGTAATATGGCCTTAGTTTGATAACAAACAAGTTAAACGAAAACATGCTCGTTTAACTACCCGCTATACATTTAATCGCGAAAGATAGTTACAAACCAAGCATTGTATCATCCGTTAAGCTGAAAAAGACTTACCAAAAACTTATTTGAAATGTTTTAAGCGATCCGTGAAAATATTTTTGAATTTTACAAACATATAGTATGTTTTTATAACTTTACACAAAACAAGCCGAAAAACACTCGTTTTCGCGCTGTTTGTCGCACCCGATAAGTTTTTTGCGCCAAAAACCGAACCCGAAATAAATTTGGGGTCGGGATTTCACGTAAGGGCACGAGAAACGAGACAAAAGAGCAAGAGGGGGGCCCATGGACCCCACCTTTTGGGGCGGCCGCAAAAGGGAACCCCCCCCCTTGGTTTTACCTTAAAATATAAAACAATTCTAAGACATTTTGTAACATCCCTTTCATGAAAACTCTGGACACAAGCTGCTATCCATCAAAAACCAGCAAGAAACTAGGTAAAAATGTCATCAATAATCGATTTTCGGCTCGTTTATACTCGATTAATACCATATAAACATAGCTTGATTGCCAAAAATCATTCCTAACCATTTAAAAACCCTAAAAATGGTCCATAAACATGTTTTGATCATACACATAGTGAGGAACCTGGTTTAATAGTTTTTTTTGGCCATAAACACGGATTAAAGGGTTGAAACGACGTTTTTACGGTTCAAAAGTTCGTTTTTGTGCACTAGCCGAAACCCTAAGTTAAAGGGCTGTTCTATTGATGAAACCTGCTTGGTTTGTGATATAGGACTTGTATCTAGACTACATAGGAGCACAAGAGCATGAAAAGTTGATTAGAAAGGTGGAAACGAACCAAAACCGCTAAGGTAATGCCGAAATACTCGCTTACGGGCTGTTTAGGTTAAGGTTGTGATGTGCATATTATTAGGCCTTGAAATTTTGTAGGAACGTCAGGGACCATGTCATTGAGTCCCTGTTCAAATTTGGTAATTTTTCGACCATCCGAGAATATTTGGCGAATTTATTACCGAATTGGGACGTTTATTTGGGAAAAATAGCTAAAATACTTCAAAAATTATGAAAGTTTTCTGGGAACTCAGATTTGATGTATTTTGATCACATATGAAATTTGGGATCAATTGGAGAAGTCTAGAGGTGTTTTGTGCATATGCGTTTGTGTGAATTTTTATAGCCGAATTTGGGCCGAAAAGAATATTGCACGAGCTTTTTACATTCTGGAATTGATACAGGTTGTTTTGGGACATAATTTGAGTATTCATAAATTTTGGTGGAAGTTTTGGAAATTTTTTGGGATAAACGGACGATTTTCAGGAGAAATATAGATGATAAAATGAATTTTTATAAATTAATATATCAGTAAATAATTCCAGAAATATTATTATAAAAATCCACATATTTTAATTGATAAGTGGCTAAATTTTCATAATTTAATGATTAACGGTTAATTAATTATGCTAATTTAAAGATTAAACAAATTTAGTTTTCATAAAAACCGGCAAGTTCGCGATTAACGAACCTGCGGGAATATCAAAACACCAAGAGTAATCAAAAATCATATTTTTGGACTAATTAAGTAAAAATGAACTTTTCTATGAGAAACCTGGACAATCCGGATGGATTGTGCGCGTTTCTTCTTAAATCAAACTAAATAAACGGAAACGGGCCCCGTGGCTAATCCGGGACCCCAGTATGTGATCCTTCTTTATAACTTAATCATTTTATTAACCAATACATTTACCCAAGCTTATTTTCCCATAACTGTTTTCTGAACGCGTAAACGAACTACTTGGCCCAGCTAGGAAAACGGGAATCTGAGCCAAGTTCAGTTTTAAGTATTAGACATTGAACAACATCACAACCAAAGCCTATTGCCACTTTCTGGGCGTTCCAGCTATACCCAAATTAATTATACAGCCGAGTTTAGTATTGAGATTATAATAATATTAAAATATTAATATTATTATAATATTGATTATAGGAAACCGTGATTGCAAGTTATACAAACCTTGAACCGACGTGCTACTGATTATCTACTAAACAGTGAGTTTCATGACCCAACTTCTAAACTGTTTTACAAACTTTTGGGGTGAAAAGCATGTTTGATTACATATACATACCTGAAACATGTATTGATGTGAATTATCTAAGTGCTAACACACGAAAGTCCCTACGATCACAGTGATTAACTTCGAGACAGTGGCTTGTGAATAGTACTATTGGTTTGACAAACCCAAACGGAATCGGCCTGGTTGCCGTGTCACATAGCGCCGTTTGCACATGATCATATTTATACAAACAGTCTATGTAGCGTTAGACATAGCTACCGGGGCATGTTGTGGGCTGAAGGGGAGCCACAGTGGTTGATTGAGCGTGGGAAATGGATGCACGCAGCACATACAGTCAAGGCTTCACTGTAACTTAGTATAATTACATCATTTACATACATACATACTTATTTCATGATTACAAGTGTTAACTTGTGAATACTCATAACTGTTTTCTTGAAACTCGTGAAACTCACCAACTCTAGTAGTTGACCCGTTTTAAACTGCTTTTCAGGTGTACCTAAATCGGAATGATTTGGTGATCTGTGACTTGTCCAAGGTGTGTGGTTGATGCTATGTGAATAAAAGCAAGGGAGTTAGTAGTAAGATCGTATAGTTAACGTACTAGTTTGGTTTATATCACATAGACTGTAAAACGATGACAAAACAAGGAAATGTAATATATTGTAAATTAGTTTGTAATGTTTCTTTATAAACAATGTGTTGATACCAGAGGTGTCTGTTACATTCCTGTTTTACGCTTTTGCATTGTGCTAGTCAAGGTGTGACATTGTGAATTTCAGACTACTAATAATGAGGCTGAATATGAAGCCTTAATAGCTATTTGCAGTTAGCTAAGAATATGAAGGTCAGATATCTTCAAGTTTATGTTGATTCTTTGTTATTAGCTAACCATTTTAATGGCTCTTATGAAGTGAATGCTGAAAACTTAGTAAAATATTTAGAAATAGTTAAGAAATTAGCTATGTGTTTCGAAACATTTGATATAGTACAGGTACCAAGGGAAAAGAACACCAAAGCAGATGCCTTATCAAAGTTGGCATCATCTCTCAAGATACTAGATGATGTTAAGATACCCATCGTGCATATCTTGACTCCAGCAACGAAGGAGAACCAAGAAGTCCTGGAGACTTCGAATCCTGAAGATAATCAAATATCCTGGACCCATCCCATAATGCGGTATCTTCAGGATAACGAGATTCCAGAAGGAGAAAGTCCAAGAGCTTTTCGAATGAATGTAACCCGGTATATTATCCTAAATAATACTTTGTATAGAAAATTACTTGCAGGTCCATACTTGAGATGCTTGGAATACCAAGAAGCACAAGAAGTTCTTAAGGATATACATGAAGGTGATTGTGGAAACCACACTGGGGGCAGAGCCTTAGTATCCAAGATACTGAGGACAGGTTACTTCTGGCCAACAATGAAGAAGGGCGCAATGAACTTGTCTAGAAAATGTGATGCTTGTCAAAGACACAGCAACATCTTGAATCAACCAGCTGAACCATTATATTCTATCATATCCCCGTGGCCATTTATGAAATGGGGAATGGATATTGTGGGAAAGCTGCCCAAAGCTCCTGGTGGAAAGGCCTTTATGCTGGCAATGACAGATTACTTCTCCAAGTTGATCGAAGCAGAGGCATTTGTTCAAGTTAAAGAAAAGGATGTAATCTCATTCATCAAAAGCAATATCCTGACAAGATTTGGTATCCCGGCATAGATTGTCTTTGACAATGGATCAAAATTCGTCGGTAGTAGAACAACCAACTTTTGTGAAAGTTGGGAATCAAGATGGTAACTTCAACTCCAGTACATCCTTAAGCCAATTGTCAACCAGAGTCAAGTAACAAGATCATCATCAACAATTTAAAGAAGAAATTAGGATCCAACAAGGGAAAATGGGCTGAAGAACTACCATTTGTTCTTTAGGCTGATAGAACCACTTCAAAAAATGCAACGGGACAAACACCTTTCTCCTTGGTGTTCGGGGCCGAAGCTATTATTCCTACAGAGATGGTGATCCCCACAGCAAGAACCAGCATCCAAGATACTGAGTCCAACAACCAAAACCTTATTAAAGACCTGGATACCATTGATGAACTCAGAGATCTTGCCAGGATCAGAATGGCAGCATACCAACAAAGAATAGCCAAGTCCTACAATAAGAATATCAGGATTCAAAGATTCCAAGTAGGAGATATGGTGTTAAGAAAGGCATTTCAGAATACCACTAACCCAGCAGATGGAAAGCTAGCTCCCAAGTGGGAAGGTCCTTACTTGATTGATTCAGAAGTAGGAAAAGGGGCCTACAGGTTAATCACTATGGAAGGTGTTCCTATACCAAGAGCTTGGAATGCTATCCATCTTAAGGCATATTTTTGCTAGTATCCTTGACTGGTATGTTCGTATCCTCAGGATAAAGATATGTTCCCTCATCTCCTTTTATACTTTTGAACTTTATTACCTCTAAATCAAGTTTACTAACTTAAGCATCGGAGGGGTGTTAGCCAGGCTAACATCCACCCCTCATCAAGAGTTTAGTGTTTTGCAGTTATCCCAAGGATACGTTATTTTCACAACAGTCAGAGGCTGATCACCTCACACATGAATAAGATATCCCTAATATCTCCTAAGGTTTAAAGGTCTTCACCTTTCCAACGAACGCCTGGAGCGCACGAATAAGATATCTTGGATATCTTCTAAGGTTTAAAGGTTTTCACCTTTCCAACCAATGCCTGGAGCGCACAATGATTAGGATATAATTCGAGGCAGGCGGACCATACCAACTGATAATCCGTTTGTTGTTAGCTATATACCGAATCCTTAAGATAAGTGGCAGATGTGTCACACATACGGTTTATAACATTTTCATTTTCATTTTCATGTTATATAAGGTTTTTAACATTTTTATGTTATCTCAAGTTTTGTCATTTACATGCCCGTACGTTTGGGACTTTCCCCAGTATTATCTCAAGCTTAGACATTTTCATGTCTCTCAAGTAAAGGCCTAGTCGCTAGTGCAAAGGCTTTATCGCCAGTAAATGGGCTTTATCGCCAGGATTATCTAACTTTGTTTTGACAGATCGAAGATCGGACAATCACTAAATGGAAAGATGTTACAAGGTTGTTTTTACTTAGCAAAATTCCAGAAACATGATACTTCAAGAAGCTCAACAATTGGGGACATCATATGTAAGCTAACTAGATTTATAAATGATCTCCATGAAGGTATTCCTTACACTTAGTTCTATCACTCAATTTATATTTCAAGGTATGATCTTTTGGTTTGATTGTGATAACTCACACAAGGCACAAGGATATATTATCCTTAAGATATTTTATATCAATCCCTAATAAGTCTTTTGATTATGTTTTCTAAAAACGTAAAAGTATCTTATGTTCAGGATATATGATCCTCAGTATATTTTAAAGTCTTAAAAGATACTTTTTCTGAAACTATAAATATTCAAGAAACATGTTTTCAAGATACACTATCCTCGAAGTAACTTATTTCAGAAAATTAAAGACATGTAATATTCCAACCAAAACTTATAAGTTACTAAACACAATGCTTAAAGCCAAAAGTACATATCTCGTTCCAGCAGAAGAGAAGCATCAAATGGTCTGAAAACAGTACACAATGCTTAAAGCCAAAAGTACAAATCTCGTTACTAAACACAAATCCAGGTTTTTGAAACAAAATCAGAAGAAAGAGAAGCATCAAATGGCCTGAAAACAATTCCAGCAGGAAAACAACCCCGAGATCGAAGATTCGCGATATCGGTGTTGCCAAAAGTACATATCTCGTTCGCGGGGCTTGCGAGGAGATTCTGAGGCACAAAATCCTCAATACCAGAAGGTAAAAGCTTTGGACTCATGATTTCGTGAAGATAAAGAAGAAATAAAATAGAGAAGTTACCTGGATAGAAGGGAAGATGGATGGAAATATTATTTATCCGAGTAATATAAGGACGGCCTAGGGTTTGGCGAGTTATCAAAACAGCTGACACATGCACTAAGGATCCACCATGCAAGATTTAAAATTCAAATTTCAAAAATTTTACAGCTGTAATGCATTTCTACAGCCGATAAAATTTGGGGACAATTGTTAGGGCATGGATTTTCAGTATCCTCAGCAAAGATTATATTCAGAACGAATCCAGGATGCGGCATCCTCCAAGGTAACAGGTATCCTAATTACGTTATATAGCTAACGCAATATTTGCTACTTTCCATGTTTACCAGGTCAAAGACCGTTTCTTGATCTCCCGGAGACTCGCGCTTTCAGTTGATAGATCGTGGCAGAAAAGGAAACGTTTTGATTGAGAGATTAACGGCTAATTAGATTTAGTCCAAAAGTTTCCTAAATTATAGGCAATAGTTGTTAGACTCTGTTTATTATAAATAGAGCTCTAAACATTGATCATAACACACACTCTAGCACTCGAGAACTTACTAGTACTCGTATTCTCTGTAATCACGATCAAGTTTGAGCTCCACACTTGTAATCACCTTTATTATTAATAAACCTGTGGTGAAAGTTTTCACCACCTGGGGTTTTTTTTCTTGTTATCCTAAGGATAACAGGTTTTTTCCTCGCAACAAATCTCTGTGTTCATACTATCTTTACAAGCACCTAGTCCCGATTTACTAAATTGGTTACAAAATCACTGTTGTTAATTTTTGACCAAAACATAAAGCAACATAAAGTTTGTGAATTGACCTCCCATTAGCGTTCCATGGCAATTTTGTAAGACCCCGAATCCCGGGAATCCTACAGTTGGTATTCATACAAAATACTTAAACTTGAAAACAGTTCATTCCATTAAAACAACCAACTCAGAGTATAATTAAGCGGAAAACCATAATTAATAAAATAAGTTCCCAAAACCCGGGAATTATGCCCAAAACCAATTTAAATGTATTTGATAAAACTTTTAAAAAGAAATGTTCAATATTTAAATCTTCCATCTACGTATGCCCTTCACCGTCCAAGTAGCTTCGTGCACGTCCAAGCGGTAAGGTATCCTCATCCTAGCCAGAAACTCACACTAACATGCACACAAAGTGAGCTTGAGCTGAGTGAGTTCAAGTTTTAATAAATAACATCAATAATAATGATCATAATAGTCATTCCAAGAGTTTTAAAATAAACGGGATATAACAGTTAGGCCAAATAAACGTGATATAATAGTTAGGCCATCATCAACAATAAGTAATCATCCTTATATATATATATATAAACATCCTTATAATTATATATCCCTACATATATTTCATCCAAGTAATAACATCAGGGTCGAGCACACGTACAACCCAAACACGTAACATCTCAACCAACGTATGCAAACACAAAGTAGGCATACGTAAACATACTTAGTCGATAACGACTACATAACATCGCCAATTATTGGCCATACAATAATATATATATATATATATATATATATATATATACAAACATACGTACAAACATACAATACATCATCCCAAGGCCTACCCTATACAAGTAAGCCCATACAAAATAATTTAAACGGTTCATCAAGCAAAATCGCTTAGGTGTGCATGCTAGCCCAAAAACTTAAAAAGAGTAAAAAGGGGCATCATGAACTCACCTAACTCAAGGTAAAATTTCACCACAAGCTAGAGGACCCCTAAGTAATTCCAAAACTCAAACACTTTTCGGTTTACATTCAATCATTACTAATGACATCGAAAGGACTCGTTTATCCTATGAGACGTTCTAACATGGTTCAAGTTACCTAAAGCCTCGACCTCATCAAACTCATTCATAACAGCCCCCAGGGCCTTACATCCACCAACACGACCCTTAGGTACTCCCGGGAGTAAAGAATTCCCAAATTACCCCCGGAAGCACTAGGTGATGCCAACACGCGCGTTTAAGTGTCGTTTAGGCCATTAACATCCAACTCAGCCCTGTGTGGACCCAATATGATAAATTTACAACCAATAAGTCCACACGACACTACACGAGTCAAATGGGTCGGTAACTCGTAAGTAAAACGCACCAACTATTCAATAAACGCGTATGCGTGTTGTACCGACCTGTTTGAGTAACCGACAACCAATTCAAGCCCATAACTTATAAAAATAATTTTTCAACAGCCCGTACATCAAACCAAGTTCACCCAAGCTAAATTGGTCATTAATCACTTCAACCCTCGCGTTAAACGCAACAATCAACAATTCTAGTCAACCGAACACAATCTTTCAAACTACAACTAGTTGACCAATCTAACGAACACCAATGAACATGATTTTTAAGTATGATATACTAGACATACCTAGGAGGATTTGGTGCAAAAGCCTCAACCAAAACAGTCCCGAAACCTCTCAATTGGCCAGCCACCTGGTTAACCTAAAACAAGCCATATATCGATCAATACTCGCGATATAAAGATCAAATAAGGTATAAAAGACTTGTAAGGACATAGTACTAACCTTCAATTGAAGTTTTACGCTCAAACCTTGGCTGAAAAAAGGAAAATCGGAGGGTGGGGTGGCTGTGTTCTTGCCGATCGGAAAAGGGAATGGGGTGGGGGGTTAGGGTTTTTATGTTTTGTGTTATAATATAAATATTTCATCCTAGCCCCTCCAAGTTTGAATGTTATGGCAACTTGAAAGAAAAGATTAAATAACTTAACGTACCAGAAAGATGACAGGGTCAACGAAATATGCCGGATGACTCCCGAGAAGTATACATACTTTACATGCTTTAAATCTGTAAACCGAAAATTAACGGGGGTTACAAATTTATTGGCCCAATTCAAATATCGAATAACAAACAATTGAGTTGTCCGGACCATGAGCGTGTACATGGCATTTAACTGGCCCAACTAATTAACGAATTATCGAATCAATTGAGTTGTTCGGACCATGAACGTTACATGGCATTTAACCGACTCAACTAATTATTGAATCAATGAATTAAATAAACTTAAAATAACCAAGAACATAATTTAGAGGTATAACCGTTTAGCCGGTTATGTTTACCACGCAACCGTTTAGCCGATTACGGTACCGCTTGAAGTTATGGTTGCACGACATTTGTCATGCCTCCACGCTTCAAGGTGAAAGAATAAAACAAAACACGAGAATGCTTAACAAATTTCCCACAATAAAAGATAATCTACCAAAATAAAAGATTTAGAAAAATATTTTGAATGTGAGGCATAGCCTCAAAATTTGTGTGAGTGTGTGCAATAAATAAATAAGATAAATACGATCAAATAATTAACCTAAGCAAGTTGTAAACAATTTATTAAATAGCACATAAGGCAGTTTAGATAAGCACGTATAGGGTCCTACGCATATGTCTAGGACAATTTCTAACGACCTGTCTTATAACCTTCGGCTCTGATACCAATCTTAATGACGGTCGTATGATCATACTAATGAGAATCCAAGACTTGATAGAATACAAACACACTTAAACAAGTAGCCATTAACAAATAGCATTTAATTGATACAACACACAATGATCATGTTTGCGGTTGTTTGAGATATATGTGATAGAAAATATGAATAAGTACGCATATGTCCCCAAAACGTTTGAAAACAGTATGTAAAAAGGGGAATGATCAAACTCACCTGATCGAATAAGTCAAACGGGAATGTTTATGACAAGAAGGTGGAAATCACACTCTTCGAGAATTATCGACAAGAATCCTAATTAAATAATATAATATTATGAACGAATTATGAATGATGTAATACGTATAATGAATTTAGGATTTCGATATGGATTGAGTTACAATTACGATTGGTACGTTATTGATTGAACGATTGATCTCTACAAGTTATTATTATTATTATTTGATTATAAAAATCATTGTTTGTCACAAAATCGGGTTTGTGAATAATCAATTTAAATAAATATAAGTTAAGATATATTATAATAATAAATGTATATAATTATCGTAAAATTTATATCTTGGAATCCTTAACGAAATTCGATGGTAAAAATATAATTAATACCTTTAATACGTTTATTATGGTTCGTTTAAAACGAATAAGAATAATATGGATATATATATATATATATATAAATGAGTAAATTTATAAAAACAACTTAACAACGAAAAGCCTCAATATTAGTGTCGAGTTTTAATAAAATAATATTGGTTTATTGTTAATAATATATATATATACACATATACATATACATATATATATATATATATATATATATGTATATATATATATATATTTATATACGAAAACTTGTAACGAGATCAAATGACAAGAAACGTTTAGATTTATGATGTCGGATTAAATTAAATAATGTTTAATTGATATTTAACATTAATTATAATATATTTAAATAATTAAAACAAGTTAAAACTCTTAAATACAAAATATCAAAAAAATTCGGCCACTGCAGGACCCGAACCTGCGTGGGCACCGACTCAGGAGTTTGGAACACACACACCAGCCGTCCGCGCTAGTGTGTCAGTTGTTTAAACTTGTAAACAGGTAAATATATACAGAAACAGATGAAGACCAGTTTGATTATAAAACCCTAGAATTTCAATTGAGCAATCCATTCAATGTTAATTCAATTTATGTTAGGGCTTTTATTATACAATGTTAAACGATCATAATGCATATGTCAATTACGTAATTTGGTGTTTAAATCAGTGGGCACAACGAACCCAGTTGTCGGCCAAGAACGATGACGAACAGATAGGTTACAGCCAATCTCAACGCAATTAAGTGTAGGGGTTTAGGTCGTCTGGTTATATAGATGGTGCAGATATGTTTAATTGAATTATAATCAAGCTTAAGATATGAAATTGATCTTAGGTCAAGTCGGTTCAACTAAAGATTCAATACGCGTTATACCTAATCGTGGTTCCTAATTAAATGAGTCTGTTAGGCCGAGTATGGTGAGAAAAATCATGAACTTGATTCAATTCCAAGTTTATGACGAGAATTGTGCATCAAGTCAACTAAACGGGCACCGTATACGGGTATACGGGTTATCAGGTTACAGATTAATGGTTTATAAAGATAATAAATATATATTGCAGTTTAGTCCCTGAAGCTTTGTGGTGGAACCAATAAAAGATAAAACTTTAGTTTTTGGCTAAGAATGTATATTTTTCAAAGATAATTATATATTATTTAAATATAATAAACTAATATAACTAATAATAAAATTTCTCGATAAACGTGATACTTTTCAGTGAAAAATTTCCCGAACCTAAGTACGGGTCGGGTTATGGATATAAGTGGTACGTGGAAAACCCGAGTTGTTACAGAAATCTCATCAAAATTCGTTCTTGTTGAAGGGGTTAATGAATGTGGACATGTACCATGTTTAGGATAGTTTTCTTGGGGCTTAAAACATGCTATTTGAATAAAAAAAAAGCGATTTTGCATTAAATACGAACTATAAACCAAAATAACAAAGAGGATCTGTGCAGGCATGTGGCCACGCCACGCGACCTCCTCACCCACCTTAGATGCGCGGCGCGGCGTGGTTAAGGGGTGGGGGTGGTTTCGTGTTTTGCCAGTTTTAGTCCTTGTGCTTTAAAAATGCTACTTTTTGATATTTTAGGAGTTTTTAAGCACTAAATGACTAGTTTGAATAACATAAAGGATACGAAATGAAAATGCATCCATAGATACTTATAAATGCATGATTTTATTAAGGAAAATTGGTTTTAAATAATCCTAACTATCACCTATTGGCAAATAATAGGCCCGACTTTGCACTTGGCTGGTGGCGGTCCTAACTAAAGGGGTATTTGTTCTTAACGGGCCGCGACTAACGGATGTTAACCCCGTTAGTGATTTGCTAACGTTGACTTTCTTCTCCGGCCGGAAACCTGCAACTCGCATCCATTCTCCCTAATATCATCACACCGTCTCCCTCCCTCTTCAAAACACATCGGAAATTTGAAAATGAAGTACATTACATCTTCTTCCATGGCCAATCCCTAATTACCAAACCCGATCTTATTTTCAAAAATTCGAAATCAATGTTACATGATCTACAAAATAAGCGTAGGGCTTTTGTTAAGGGGGTCAAAACGAGTCAAATGAAGTGTCAATTACCTCAAATGACGCACGATTGACGAGGGTGGACTTCGCCGGAGACAACAATGGTGACAAGTCGGGTAGGTTTCGTATGAGGGGAAAGATAGAGAGAGAGACGGTGTAACGATATTAGGGAGAATGGAGGCGAGTTGCAGGTTTCCGGCAGGTTTCCGGCCGGAGAAGAAGGTCAACGTCAGCAAATCACTAACGGGGTTAACATCCGTTAGTCGCGGCCCGTTAAGAACAAATACCCCTTTAGTTAGGACCGCCACCAGCCAAGTGCAAAGTTGGGCCAGTTATTTACCAATAGGTGATAGTTGGGATTATTTAAAACCAATTTTCCTTTTATTAATGATAAAGATCAGAATTGCGTTCGCAAGTCACTAAAACAAATACGATTACAAAATATCCAAAATGTTACAGTATATGCGTTAGATATCATACAAAGTTGGTTTGCGTAATATCTCCGTGAGTAAATTGATATGATCCCTACATATAAATATTGTCAAGTATACAATCAAAAATTATAAAAATATAACTTAAGTTATATACCTTGGCAGAAAAAATGAAGTGAGACCCGCACAACTTATTTAGAGATTTTCAGATGTTCATCAATTGCATCTGACGAAAGTCCATATGTTAGTTGACGAAGTGCAGTTGTACACTTTTGCATTGAAACCTGGTTTACCTATTGCATCTAATCTTTGTTTGAAAAAAATAGTACCGATTCAATAAATCATTTGCTAAACTTATAAATAGTTGTCTACACATTCGAAAATGTCACATAAAATAATGTTCGTCATAAACGGGATCGGAGCTAAAATAATGTCGTACCAAAGTTTCGTTAGTGCCAACTCGATCACGATCAAGAGATGATTGTCTTGTTAGGCTTTGTCGTCTTTGAAACTGCTCAACCAACATGTTAACTGTTATCCTCCCTACTTCAAAAATAAGGTAGCCTTCCTCGATAGAATCTGTTGAATTAAATGAATTACATTCCATTTTTGGTTGATTATTGGGTGTAGTGGATAAAAATAAGTAAAAATGTGGAGCTGTTGTATATTATGAGGTATATGAAAATATATATGCGTGAATTTTGATTTATGTAGAAATATTCATATTATTCATTTATGTAAAACTCGAAACATAAAAACAATTATGCTCCAGACGTGTAACACTTAGGTGCCGTTTGTTTTTGCTTAAAAGGTCTGCAGGGGGCTTACGTCCGCGAGCGCGCTGATATAAGCCTCTGAAGACTGTTTGTTTAAAAAAATAGATCTGAAAAATGTTTTATAGTCTTAAAAAATAAACTATTGTTCAACTTTTTCACACACTTCTTAAGATCCTACCAACACCACCACCCACTTCCACTTATATTTTCAAATTGAAGACTTTCAGAACAAACAACAGATAAATAAGATTATCCTTAAACAAGAAGGATGATAATAGCCAAATGATTATCACATTTTCACCTTCGTCAAAGGTAACAAGTTTTTACACATTTATTTGTCACTCTGCACCCTTATATAAACGATCTGGTTTTCACTCTGGATCGATGAGGGACAAGACAAGCCTATATAAAACCTCATTCATTTTGGGTTAATTAGTAAAACAGATATTACACTTTCGCTGTAACTATCACACCCCGTCAAAACGGAAGCACGGGCGTGTGACGTCATGTATACCATAAGCATATGATTATCGCCAACATAAAAGTATTAGGATACCCATAGGTTTAAAAGTGTTTACAAAACATTACTAGTTTTTAAACAAAAGTAATTAAACATAAAAAGGGGATTTCTCAAATATGACCCAAACTATACTAGCTAAATCCCTCCAAAATGGTATCCTAAATATGCATTGAGGTCCCGTCTTCATGATTCCTTACATCTTGATCTAACTACCTGAAAAACATACTCGAAAATGTCAACACTAGGTTGGTGAGTTCACAGGTTTTATGACTCGATATAGAAAAGTTTGTTCGTAAAACTTGAAGTATGTATGATAATTGACCCAAGTAACTTTGAACGATTATTAAAACAAAAGTAACTGTTAACGATAATTTAAAACAAGTAACGGTGATCCTTCCTAAGTTTGCAAGAAATACGAATTAATATGAGACCTATGAGCCTATAACCAATCCAAAACCTTAGTTACTGCCCTAGAATCCCTCGGGGATATAAGTTTGAAGTATATGCAATCATTAGATCCTCCAGATCGACATGAGAGAGGCTGTCAAACCCAATAATACTATTCATATAATCCATGGCTAAGAGCGTAGTTAATGGTTATAGTATGCATGCCTCGGGACTTTAGGCACTGCACTTGTCTACTCAAGTTCGCATAAATACTTGTACCTTGTTTTCTAGTTATCGTATAAAACAGTTTGAGTATGTTTCCCCCCTAGTTTGTAAAACAGTAAAAAAGGTTCGTGAACTCACCTAGTAATATGCTCAAAGCACATGCTCAATGTGTTCACTTAGCAATTCAATTTTCAACTTGACCCATTCCGTGTCTTAAAATACGTTAAGACAATTTAGGCCTATGGTTCGCAACTCAACACTTAAGTTTGTTCATGCTCATTGTTCACCCAACTAGTTGGACTTGTTGTGTTTACGTGTGACACGACGACCAATTGGTGATATGTTCGTAGTAATATTTTATTAAGCCATAAAACATATCTATTTCATGAAAATACGTTGTTATGAATATAGATACCAAGTATTTATATTTTATGTTATATTTTGACAAGAAAATACATTTATAAAACCATACTTTGTGCACAAGATATTTTATACTCCCAAGTCCCAAGCACATATTTTCTCGTATTTCACTATGTATTTACGTTTATTTGTCCAAAATACATAATAATCATAACTTCAATGTCAAAATAGCGTGAGTGATTCAATACAAAATCCCCTTTTTTTTTCTTTAGTTGACAATAATTACTCGTACCATAAGCAAATATCATTACTCCCTAACTTTCAGAACTTGATTTGTTTTGTTGGTTAGAAGTCAAGAGATAATCACAACGTAATTCATTCTCTAATTTTTCTCACATGTTCATATAAGTTTTCTTTAGCTTTCTCAAGTGTATGATATGAGTGACTTGAAAACCTTCACTATGTTTGTGAAAATATAAATTTCATTATTAACTTAATATGTTAGTTTCATGATTTATTAAGTTCAAGACAAACCATAACTACTTGGGTGAGTATTTAGGCATAAGCAATTTTTTTTTAACTTTTATTAAGAAAAAAATAGAAGATGGTAGGTTTAACACTCACTTTAAGGCCACAAAGTTAGTTGGTTATGAAAGTAATGAGATTAGAACTTGAGCTTGAAATCACCACTTGCAACTCCTTGGGTCTTGCATGAACTTGTTAGGCTGAGGGGTGTGGGGCGCTAACCTGGGCGCGAGAGCCCCTCCGCTCGCGACCCCAGGCGCTAACCCCACACCACCGGGGCGCGAACGGGCGCGAGCGCGAGCCCCCAGGCAGGCGTGAGTGTGGTCGCGGGAGAAGAGAGAGAAAAAGCTGGTGTGGATGCCCAAAAGAGCCGTTGAGCTCGGAATAAATAAAAAAAAAACCTTAAAAACCTCTATATAATACCCCAAATTACTCCCATTTCAACCATATCAAAATACAATTTCACCTTACAAACTCCTATATAATATCCCAAACTCCTATATAATACCAAAAAATGTCTGGAAATTGGTACCCAAACCTAAATTCAGATTATATTGACGACGATTTATGGTCGTCACCAGACCAACCGATGTTTTATTCGGGGCCGCAAGAAACATTCGGCTTTCAACCATCCAACATACAACCGTCTCCTAACTTTGTTGTTCCAGAGACACAAGAATCACACGGTGATGCTACGGGAGCAAGAAGACGCGTCCACCGGAAAAAACAACTTGCAACGGACGGGCCGGGACCGGCTTCGACTCCGAGGACGAAACGGAAAACCACTCCGTGGTCATCGGATGAGAAGGAAGCCTTGTGTCGGGCTTGGATAGTCATTTCTGAGGATCGGCGTTGCGGTAATTGTTTTAACGTTTTTAAAAATGATTTTTAATAAAAAAGTTAAATAAAAAAGTTAACTGGAAATCTAATTTAATTATTCATTTTGCAGCCGACTACCAAAAAAGCAAGATTTTTTGGACAAAGGTTAGGGAGACGTTCTATACGCTCGTTGGGAGTACAGAGCGAAACGCCGATATGATTTCGGGTCGGTGGTCCGAAATCAGAAAATTTGTCGGCTTGTTTACTAATCTTTTCAACAGGAACGCCGGTCGTATGAGACCAAGTGGCAGTGATGATTTGGCGGTTTACAATTTCACGGTCGAAGAGTGGAGGCATTAGTGTTTGCGGAGGTATGGGATGGTGAAGACGTGGGACGATTTAAAGTTGTGGGAGAGGTTGAAAAGGTGTTCCAAGTGGGTTGAGCTGGTGGCACCGGACCTTGATGCGGAAGTAGGGCCGAAACGGACTAAAACTAGTTCGTCTGGAGCGTATAGCACTTCCGCCGGGTCGGATTGCCGCGTTGGATTCGACCTAAACATTGCGGGGGAGGAAACGTCTTCACCGCCGAGGAGGCGGCCATTGGGAAGGGACGCCAAAGGGAAAAAACCGGCTGAGGGGGGAGCCGTAAACATCGCCGATCTTGTTGAATCCCTCAATAATTTTAACAAAACCATGGAGGTGGTCTCTAATGACAAAAAGGAAAAAAGTCGAATGAGAGATTTGGACTTCCTTACAAGAGACTTCAGTAACCTAAATCCGGTCGATCAAATGCTGATGGAAAAGCAAAAGGAACGTATCCGAAAGAGGTTGATCGAAGAAGACCAAGCCGAAGAATAAGAATAATGTTTTTTTTAGTACTTTAATTTTTATTTTATTTTTAGATATTAATGTGTTTTTTTAATTAATGTGTGTTTTTTTAAATAATTTATGATTTTTTTTAATAATACGTTTTTTTAATACATTTATAAAAAAATAAAAAAAAAATCTGCTGGAGCCCCTCCACACCAGGGCCAGGGGCTCCAACGGGGGCTCCAACACCCCCCTTATCCAGTTTCTCTCTCTGCCACACGTCATAATATTATTGGCTGGAGCCCCCATTAGAGCCCCCCACACCCCTTAGCCTCAGACATGTGATGGGTTTGAGTGTGTGTGGCTTGGCTAGAAAAGAGAGAACCGAAGATAGAGGGGAAGAGATGAGAGTTTTATGTTGATTGCTTATTTGTGTTTCTTTGTAGTTTAGTATTCTTTCATATAGCAAAGGTGTAGTTGGGTTTGCATATAAATATATTGAGATTTGAAAATGAGTCTTGAGTGTAAAAGTAGACAAAAAGAAAGATGAAGTGGGTTGGTTGATGTCTTAGCCTAACAGTAGGGAAGGCGGGGGAAAAGATGGTATTGGATGTGGTAGCGTTGAATGGTCATGATGATTATGATTTCTTGCAAGATTTTCAAAGTATGGAATTTTGTACTATAAAATCTATTGGGAGATATACACTCTTAAACTAGTCAAGAAACAACAATAATAAAATGGAGGTGTGGTAGATGGTTGGGCTGAAGATTATGACGGGGAAGGGGTGTCGGGTGATGGTAGGGTAGCGATGTGATGTCGTGTGGTAGCTCGCTATTTGTGTCGTGTCAGCATATATATATTTGCGTAAGCACATGCGGGTAAAGTTTTTACGAGACATAATTCTTTAAGATAAAAATACCTTAAATCGAATAAACTATTAATTAAATATTGTATATGAATACATAGATGTAAATTTATATATATTATTATTTCTTTCCTTTAATACTTTTCTTGTATTAAATATTTTATCACAAACATTCGTGTTTATCAAGTTGTTCAATGTGTTTAAGTAATTTTTTTTTCTTCTCTCTCTCTCTTTTTATTTATTTATGTTATTACTTAATTTTTATGATATGCAAGAATGGCTTTGCTAGACTCCAGATGATTTGGTATCTATTAATTTAATAAAAAGGACAACTAGTTTAACGTAAATGCACTTAATCAAGCCTTAAAATTGTACGGATGTTTACCAAGTTTGACGGGTCTCACAGTAACCTACATAAATTATAAAGTTACATTTGATTTTCTCTGTCTTAGCTTTATTTTACATACGCTAGAAAAACTTTAGTTTAATTATTTTATTCTAATCTAAAAAAACATTTTAATTATTTTCGCCTCCTACGACCCAACACTTCGTTTTTAGTAGGATTGCTTTTGCTATTCAAAAGGGGGTTGCGGTGCAGCTTGTTGCCCGTTCGCTTGCCACTTTATTGTAATTGTTTTAATTTTAATGAGAAATAGCAGATCAATTGGAGTTAAAAAAAAAAAACTGAACTAAATACCATTGAGCATCTAATAATATGTGATAAAGTTTCCTAAAACAATATACATAGCCTAATTTTAAATTTTTGAGTATATATACCGAAGCAGCCTCTCTATTTCCTATGAGGTAGTAAGAAGGCTGTATACATCTTACTCTCCTCAGACCAACCCTGCTATAGCTTTGTTATTGATGGAATTTACTGAGTACGATGATGATGATGATGTTACACTTATACTTTAAATACGATATTTAGTATGGGCTTTAACTGCCTCTCTTTCTCACTACATGCAATCATATACTTCACACACCACGCATAAGTGTTTATGTAGTGTTTCAAATTAATTCATTAAATTTTATGAATTATAATGCCATACTTGATCCTTTGAATTTGATTGTTCTTTTGGAGCTTGAGAATTCCGAGTTTTGGGTTTGAGAGATTTCAAAATGGTTTTGCAACTTTCTTAATATTATTTCACAAAACTAGATACAAGTGAATTCAAAAGAGATTTGAATTGTAACAAGTAATTTTTCGAATTCAAAATCATTTGGTAACTATATATATGGCAAAATGGACGGTTCGGGTGGGATGCCAGGTCAAACGAATTGATTTAAAAGATGGTGATTTGGTTCAGGTCAAGAAGGGTTTGTGTCATATATAAAAAATGATAAGTGGGTTTGGAAATTCTCAAAAGTAACAAAACGGTAAACCAAAACAACACGTGTATAGCAGCAGGTCAGGAACACCTGGCAATTCATCAGTTAAGCAAATTGAAGTAGGCAACGTACACACGTCATAACACAAGGTACAACTTATGTTGCACAAAGTCTCCTGTAAATGTTAATATATAAATGAGTTCGGCAACTCATACATAAATATCAAAGCTCCAGCAGATGGAACAACCGATCACAAGTACATAACAAACGTGAAACACCTCAAACATTTGATGATAGTAGTGAAGTTCGGTACTTGTAACCCAGCCCCAAAAAGATGATTCGGAAGCATAAGTGGTGATTGGTGTAACCCACTAACCTGTATTAATTTTTTTTTAATATTAATATGTTTTTATAATCCCACAAAAAGATTCAATTACAATAAAGAGGCAGGTAATGAGTAACAACCTACATTAAAAACATGTATTTGATCACAAACAATAGACTCTTTGTGTTTATTAAAGAGAACAAAAGACAATGAATGAAAACAAATACATTAATGGTATTGAAGCTCTAACCAAAACCGCATAAGGCTACGTATAATTTGTCTAGCATGGCAAATTGCAATGGATTTATAACACTCTTTTTGATGAATTATTAGATTGTGATCTTGAAATAGAAACCAAAAATTCGAATAAATTAATGTTGCCACAATCCAAACCATAAAAACGTGTGATCGAATTTATTAATTGCCATCACGAAACATAGGCTTATTCAAATCAAATATCCTGAATTATTTATATGTTTGTTATGGTTTGTGTGGTTTATGGTCGCATAGGTTTTGATGAATCAAAGCCATTCTCATTCATCATCGTTTATTCAAAAATACTATATTTAAAAAATACATTATGTAATTGCCCTTTTCTGTTTATATGCTTAGAATTGACATTTTAACTACTACCGTAAATAATATTATATCCCACCTGCTACTCTTAGTCTTCCAAATGCAACAAACAAAACTACAATAATACTCTACTTTTGTGAGCTCAAAATAAAATATTCTAAAATACAATATATTTAATCTTGCCACATCGCAATAGAGACGTTTAAGGCCGTTTGTAGATTTTTAGAAGGTAACATTTACTCGTTCAAAAAAAAAAAGCAATTTTTAAAGGTAAAGTGGCGTTTAAGTCCATTTTTAGTGATCGGGGTGTTTTTTTGATACTTATACTTAGAATGGTTTTAGGTGTTTTTATAGGAGAGAAATTAGTATTTTTGAAAGAGTAATGTTTTTTTCTAACAGCTAAATAAAATAAAATATTCTAAATACCATATATTTAATCTTGTCATCCCAATAGAGACGTTTAAGGCCAAGGCCGGCTCAACATTTTCAAAGGCCTAAAACTAACTAAAATGTTGAGGCTCTTTTTCTTTATGCGTATAGCACTATAGAGTATACAAGAATTATAGAATATGGATAATATGCAATAATAATGAATATGAAGCCATCCTCCTTATCTTGTGGTCTATCATTGAGTTACTAATTCTAAAATAATTCTACTTTCAAAATCTCATTATATATAACTTCTATTTAAGATGGAAGCTCTATAAAATTGGAGGCCTAAAGCCATGGCGTCATTTAACTTACCCACGAGACAGCCCTGTTTAAGGCCGTTTGTAGATTTTTTAGAAGGCAACGTTTACTCGTTCAAAAAAAGAAAAAAAAAAGCCATTTTTAAAGGTGAAGTGGCGTTTAAGTCCAGTTTTTATTGATCGAGATGTTTTTGGATACTTATAATATATTTAGGCGTTTTTATAGGAGAAGAACTTAGTATTTTTGAAAAAGTAATGCTTTTTCCTCTGAACAAACAGCTGACCGGACAGTTTTTTTTTTCCTTAACGTTTCTGGCCTTCATTCTCATGCGCTAGTAAAATGTACAATATCACAAAACTTTGAGATGTGCTTTTTATAGACTAATTAGTAGTTACAAACTAGGAAAAATTAAAAAGATTTTCTGAGATACTTATAATGTCCAGAATCAAAACAATCCAACTTATTCTTGTATTGATTCATCATCTTCAACATCTCAGTAGCCTTCACCTTTGTCTCTTCACCACAGTTGACCTGCAACATGAGCAACATCTTCTGAAAAACACCAACATGAAGTGCTTCCACCAAAGCACTCTCATCACCATTCAAACTCAGCTTCCACAACATCGAAACACAGAAATCGGTAGCCAAAGAGGACACTCTTAGTATCTTCTTCACTAGCAAAGGCACAGTCAATGCATGCCTATGCAATCTTTCCATTCCTTCTTCTGAATCAGAAGCATGGTCTAAAACGCCTAATGCCATCTCGCTTAACCCCTTATCGGCTTCCACAAGCGCTTCTAAGCTCGACTCGACAACACCCAACTCCAAGAATCTTGATGCTAACTTGTTGTGGCCAATTTGTGTTGAAAGTATGTGATATATGACTGAAAAAGAAGATCTTTTGACCGAAAGGCTATTGCGTATGCTTATAAGGTTGGTCAACGCTTCTGGGACGCCATCGATGTCGATTAAGGCGCTTACATGGGCTTGATCAGTTGAAAGAAGCTCTTTTAGGGTTTGAACACAACTTCTTTTGAGTAACAAATCATGATTACCCGATAAAAACAGTATCATGCAACGTAAAGATTGTGGTGATCCAAGCTTCGATCGCCCTTCAACCCCTAAAGGAGACAACCATGTTAACATTAACATAATCTCCCTCAAAAGATCTTCATGTTCTTCAAACAAAAGACTCGAAAACGCCTCGAATGAAGCAGCTAGCACGTACCCGAGCCCATTATCTTTAATAAGACTTTTGTTATGTTCACTTTCTTTAGCCCACACATTTATCTTCTCCACCAAATCAAGACACCTTTTCCCATGGCCTTCCGAAGCCGAATCCATAATTTTCGAACAAATTTCCGTAACATCCGAAGAGGTTATGGGCGTTCGGGGAGTCGGTATTCGCTCAACACCGTGAGCCTGATTCTCGACACACCAATCTTGGATCATCCTCCGGATCATATGATTTGGTATTTGATCAAAATTTTCTAGGACTTGGTTGGTGACCGGGCACGTTTGATTTCCACCTCGTATCCACTTTTCGATGCTTTCTCGATCATACGTGATGCCCGTTGAGATTGTCACGGGATCTTTCATCAGATCAAGCGATATCGGACAGCGAAAATGTGTCGGAGTGGTTAGCACAACTTGGGAGCTTTGAACCGCAAGAAACTTCTTGACAACCAAACGTCTAGTTCTTAGTTTCTTCCATAAAGATGCCATTAATTAACAAGTTTCTGAATCCAGAAACAAGTTTTGATGATGTGGGTATGAATATTTTGAGGGAAACTCGATGGGTTTTATGAATCTTGAAGTATAGAATTATATAACTATATGTATGTATGCATATGTATATTTGGTTTGGGTCAAATTTGGGGAATTAGCTGAATGTTCAAGTGAGGAAGTTGGGGTTTGAATATTGACCGTTGAAAGAGAGAGTCAAATGATGCTAAATAAATAGTTTGTTTGTAATATTCTTATGGTTCTAGTAGTTAAGACTTAACAATAGTTGTAAGCTAACTGGAATGATAGTAGCCAGGTAAAATAATTAAGTGGACCAATAATTTGGATCCACATGGTCAAAAGTCAATATAGTTGTTCGGATGGCCGGTTGTCACTTTCCAATTATGGGACCGACCCAACTGGCCAACTAATATTCTTTTCGATTTTCGAAAGTAGTCCAATAAGTCTGTCCATATACCGGTGTACCTTTATTAAGGTAAATGCCAAGTTCTTTGATGGTGGAGTTAAGATCCAAACACACTATCTAACTTTGCCGTCTTGATTGCACGGCAATAGGGATGTATATGAAACTAAAAAATAATGGCATGGGATATCATTTTATAAAAGTTGAACTTTGTGTTCGGTTACAATTTTGCAGGTAATTAAAACCCAACAAGCTCAAATTTTTGGATTTTAATTTCCAATTTTGAATTTTACGTAATTTTTAAGCAATTTAATAAATTTAACGCGAGTTTTTTTTTACGCAACTATCGAATAAAAAGTTTATTGTTAATTCAAAAAAATATTTAAGCTTTAATTCATTGCGCTTGACCACTTTTTTTTTCAGCCAAAATATTCTAGACTAAATGGCAAAACCCGAAAAATATAGAAATAGAACTGGTTAACTAAATTTATGTTTTTTCATTTTTATTTTTATTATTATTATTTTTTTTGAATTTTAAGGTGATTTTTAAGAATTTAATAACTAGTGTAACGTAACCCGTATATTTTAGAAAAAATGTATAATAATCAATTAACTATTAATTAACAAAAGATTGGGCACAAACTCATTATTTTTAGCCAAGTCATTTCCGGCTAAAAAATTTCTAGTCAAAATGGCAAAACATAAACCATGCCAAACTCAACCCGAGAAACCAAAGTTTTGGTTTTTGGTTCGATTTAAGGCTTTAAGCTGACCAAAACCAAACCAAACCAAACCACGTACACCCTTACACAAGCCCTACAGACCCAAACCAACAGTTGACCGCCCTCCAACCCAACGACCAAATATGCCTTGCTCACAAAGTCATTTGCCCCGTGCCAAAAAAATTAATGCTTTGGAGACCAGACCAGTAAACTTTATGAAACCTTCAAGCTATAACATTGACACCAACCAATGGCACACGGCACTTTTGCTTCCCCTATATCCAAAATTTCAAATAGTTCAAGTTCGGAATTCCAAGTTTTTATATTCGGACGCTCGTATTCAGATTTTTTTAATACAACGCCATGGTGCCACCTACATTAATTTGTAGCATTTTACCAACCAAACTTCTACGCTTCAGAGTTCAGACGCCCACTATCGCTCTCTACTTTTGTCATCCCACCCGTGATCACTTACGTGTTTGCATGCCGAATATTATCCTCCATTGCCACACGTCCTCACCCGCGCCCCTTGTCACTTACCGTCACCTCGCCACCACCACATACTGTCCCATCCCATATTCACTCGATCACGCATTGGCATCATCAAAACTCGAACCCTGCTCAACCTTATTATCTCCATCGATCGCCATATATCACCGTTACCTAACCGCCTTTCGCAATCTAAATAGGCACACTACCAAGATATATTGAGGAATATATACTGCAGGGCCTTGAATCTTGATGGATGACAACACATGGGATCTCATGCATGCTAATGCCCACATCATTTGGTTTATGAAATTGGCAAACTTCAATTGTATAAAGCTCGTCTGGTGATTAATGGTAAACACCAACAAGTTGGTATCGACTGTGACAAGAGTTTTAAAAAAGCATTTTCACATCAACTGAATGTTAAAAATGCCTTTTTACATAGGAATTTGCACTAAATTAACCGTATATATTTAAACAATTGTATCTATTAGTTATGAAAGTCTCTTTACGAACCAAAATAGGCCCTATAGCGTAGTACCAAAGGACACTAAATGTGGTTTTCAAAGTACCATCGGTGACACCTCTCTTTTTTTTTTTTTAAATTTGTTCCCCACAAAAGGGTACTGGGATAGCGCTCTATACGTTGATGACATCGTCTAGAAGTCATCCGATAAACTCCAGCAGTGACAGATTATTAGCTCGGCATTTTCTTGGCATCACGGTGCAAAAACAAATTAAATGGAGGAAGCTGACAAATTGGATATTTTGACTTGGGTAAATAAACATATATGATTACTTACAAACCATCTTTAATGCTTGTAGATACATTCATTATCTGAGCTTAATGCCCATGTTGACGACCCCCTCATGGAACTCTATTGGAAACTGAAATGTGTTACATCAAGGCTTTTTATAATATTTTATATTGAGTTCACAAAAAATGAAGTATTATTTGCTGTTTTGTTTGTTGCATTTGGAAGAGTAACCGGTGGGATGTAATATTATTTACGGTAGCGGTTGAATTGTCAATTCTTTGCATATTAATCAATGAAAAGAATTGTCAAATATATATTATAATAACAATAAATAATATATATTATTAGATAATGATAAATATTATCATGTATTTTATACCGATTCAAATACGTTTGATCTTTTCGTGAGTAAAGAATATTATTATTTAGTTTAAGAGGTGCCTTGAATGGAATTTTGGAGCTATATATTACCTACAGTTATATCAATCAATGAATTTAGCATACTTGTCGAGTTGGTCATATGAGATGTTTTCCCTGTCTCCATGTACCAATTATTATTCGGTGGATTAAGTGACATCGTGCACATCGATGGTGGGTCTTTAACATAGAATACCCGCGTATAATAGCGTACGAAAAAACGGATTCCATAACCGGAACTGGTTAATAACCAAAAGTGGTTTATCGGTTATTAACCGCTAGCTCAAAAACTGGTCCCAAACCGATTCTAACATGTGGTTCCTAATCGGTGTTCAATATGAGCATCGAACTAGTTAATCATTATTTTACGTTATTAGTACTCATTATTTACACATAGATAAAATAGAAATACTAATACGTAACATAAACTCAAGTGGAATACGTTATAAGAATGAAAAGCAGAAACATAAATACTAGAGGGAAACTAAATTTATTTTTCTTTATGTTGTTGATATAAATAAATAAAGCGTAAATAGCTTTTGATTGTTTTTTCATCAATGAAGTACAATTTCCCTTTAGTAAACTTAAAAGTTAAAAGGTGATATGACGTTGGCCCAATTTGTGTATGTTTCGTCCCACATCGGCCGGAATTGAAAACCTAACTCTGTTTATAATCAGCACAAAAAGGCAAAAAAGCACGACCTTACTTGAATAAAATCTGTTTTATAGGCTCGTATCTCTGTATTTTTGATTTCTATTCTATACGCTCTTATCAATGAACTAAGACCATGAAGCTAGAGCGTGATTAATAAAGCTTATGGGTTACCGAGGATTGTTGCTAGCCCAACTAACGGGTTCTAGCATGGCTCCATGGTTGTTTGACTAACAAACCAATGTTTAATGAACTAAGACCATGGAGCTAGAGCGTGATCCATGGTTGTTTGACAAACAAACCAATGTTTAATGAACTAAGACCATGGAGCTAGAGCGTGACTAATAAAGCTTATGGGTTACCGAGGATTGTTGCTAGCCCAACTAATGGGTTCTAGCATGGCTCCATGGTTGTTTGACAAACAAACCAATGTTTAATGAACTAAGACCATGGAGCTAGAGCGTGATTAATAAAGCTTATGGGTTACCGAGGATTGTTGCTAGCCCAACTAATGGGTTCTAGCATGGCTCCATGGTTGTTTGACAAACAAACCAATCTTTTTGGTTTTTTTAAGAGAACTTCGATTTTGGTTCCTGTGGTTTCTTAAAATTATCAATTTTGGTCCAATAGTTTATTTTAGGCTTTTGTGGTACAATAGTTTCAATTAACTATCAATTTTAGTCCAATTCATTAACGTCATCTACCAACCGTTAGTTAATACAACTTTGAGGGGCTTTTTTGTATTTTTCATAAACTTTTAATCATAAGAATTTTTGGGTTTTCTACTAAATAAAAGTTTTATAATTAAATATAAGTTGTATATTTTTTGTTATTTTTTAGTATTATGGTTTCTTATATTTTTTTATATATAAAATATCTACACACTTTTTATTTTTATTTTTTTTCAAAACTAAGGCTTTTATGCAAGTGCATATTTATTTATTTATATTTAAATAATTTTATTTTTTTAACCTTTTATAGTTGTAATAGTATGTCAATTTAAAAACATTGTATTTAATTTTTTTAAGTACGATTTTAAGTTAAATTATGTACCATTATTAAATATAAACCAAAAAGTCATTCCTATTTTGATGGGTTGTTAGGTGATTAAGATATGAAATTTAGAGTACTAAAATTTAGTTGTTCGAAAAAAATATACAAACAAAGAATTAAAATTAATAAACAGATTTTCAGCAACCCTGTAACGTCCGTAAATTTCGTCAATCGGCTAGATCGTTTATAAATGTTTGTTTAAAAGCCGGGGTTTCATCTTCCTAATTTAGAGCCTTGTAATACGTTTTAAAAGGTCTGTTTATCCATCCTTTTGCTCAAAACATCGTCTCTTATAACTTAAGGTGTTAGATTTGTATGTAGCACCTGACATTTTCGTTTATCGGCATGAGACATTTGTAGAGTTTGTGTAAATTTTCGGGATTGATCCGGCATTCTTCGGGGACCTTTTTGTCATTCATGTAAGTCCTAATTTTCATAATTTGGGAACAAGACACCCCATTTGAATTCTTAAGGGGCTAGAATGTTAATTTATTATAACAATATCAAAACCCTAACTCACTTCCTCCCTATGACCGATCGGTAGTTGCAGCCCCCCTCCCCTTCATGTTTTTTTTCACCTATCCAACCATTCTCAAGTGATATTCATCCAATTCAAGGTTAGTATTATGTAATGGAAGGTCTTTTTCACCATTAACCCCTTATTGAACCCTATAGACGTCATAATCATGTTAGGGTTTGAGTTTTGATTAAAACAGTTTCTGACAGATTCGTACTCGTTTATATTGTTTGGCCTGTAAATCGATGAAAGTTGATTGTTTTTGATCGATTCTTGATTCCATGATGTTCTACTTTGAGTCTAGTTTCCAGAAAGGTATAATATGTAATTTTTGGACGAGATTTGAATGGTTTTTATGATTTTATAAGATCGTGTGTCAAAATTGATGAGGGGTGGCAGATTCTGGTCTGTCTTCCCGACATCATAATTCTTTTTTGACAAGTCCAAATTGGTTGATTTCATTTCTGAAAGTTCACATTTTGAGTTAAGAGTATAACCCAATTGGAATCGCTTAATTTAGTTTGGTAATTATTTTTAAACAAATAAAACACTTTTGTTGCTCACTGAAATAGCTGAACATACCTTTCTGTGTTGAAGGAATTTTTATGATTTTTGTGTGCATTGGAAAAATATAACAAAAATATTTTTAAAAGCCTAAGACATTTATTAAAGTCTGGTAAAAAGTTTCATAATTTATTTCTATGGTTTTCTTATGTAATAAAATTCATCTTCGCATGCTAAAATCTGCTCCTTATTCTCGACATTGATCAATTCTTTCGGTTTAGGACTTAACCGGTGGCTGACCAATTGAGGTCCTTTCGGGGCTGTTTTAATTGAAGTTCTTGCTCTATCATCTTCCTAGGTATATCTTGTATATCATACTTTAGTATCATGAGTTTTGGCATTTGTTAGATTGGTTAATTGTTGATGAAGTGAAAACTAGGATTTCGGTTGTCTAGTTTGTTGATTGTGGCGTCTAGCGCGTTGTTTGAGGGAATCAACAACCAATTCGGATTGTGTATCCTCGGTATGAATTAAGGGCTGTGAAAAAATATTTTTTAAGTTAATGGGGATGAATTGGTTGTCGGTTTCTCAAACGGGTCGGTACAACGCAAATTCGCGTTTAATTGGTAGTTTATGCGTTGTACAAGCGATTTGCCGACCCATTCAACTTGCGTAGTGTCGTGTGGACTTGTTGGCTGTAATTATACTTAATTTGGTCCGCACGGGGCTGAGTTGGTTGCCAAGTGCATAAACAACTCGTTAACGCGCGTATTCGATATAATTAACAACTTTCGGGTGTAGTTTGGAAATCTTTTGTCCCCAGAATTAACTAAGGGTGGTTTTGGTAAATACATGGCCTCGGGGGCTGATGTAAATGGTATTAGTATGGTTGGGGCTTTAGGTCCATCAAATCATGTTAGGACGCCTCGTATGATAAACGAGTCTGTACGGTGTAGTTAGTAATCCGTGTGTGCAATCCGACAGGCTTGTGATTTGCGGATGGGATTTGAGGTTCTCTAGCTCGTGGTGAATTTGTGCCTCGTGTCAGGTGAGTTCATGATGCCCCTTTTCACTCTTTTCAAGTTTTGGGTTAGCATACACACCGAACTGTTTTTACTTAATAAACCGCTTAAACGATTTTTCATAGACTTACTTGTACTATGGTATAGTTTGTGATGATATTTAAGTATGTATACACATGTGATACTTTATGGCCCATAGGCTTACTTGTAGTATTGTATATATTGGAATAATATATATACGTATGTTTATACATGTGACATCCCTCGATTTCGGGTTAAATTGTATTTATTTTGTATTTGTTTTTATGTTGTAAACCGACCCGATTTATATCCCGAACATTTCAAATATATAAAATATTGGATTTTATGTAACTAAAACATTCCGCTTGTCTAATTTGAAAAACCCCTTTTACGGATTCGAAAACGGACTTAAAACGCTCAAGATACATCAAAAACGAACTTCCGGACGCGAACCGACGTGCAGACCAGCCCTATCTTTTTTTTGTTGTTTTGTGACTTGTCTTGACCCCTCTTGCATGCAAACCTTGATATCACACCCCATGCTTGACCCTTTCAACCCACCCTATATATACCCCTATCCCCTTTATAAATCCTTGCTCATTCATCTCTTTCTCTTCCAATTCTCAAGCATTCAAAGGTGTTCTTCATATTTTTTTGGCAGTTTGACTTTCCAAAGTCAAACTGACCATAGTCTTACATTATAATCAACTTGTTAACACTTATTTATACTTGAAGATTGTTATACAATATATATATAATAGCACCCTTTGTACCTTCGGTGGGCATTTCTCCGGTCTCGGTCGGTTAAGTGTCCGGCCCATAAGACAGAGCTACATGGAGGACTCGTAGTAGTCCTTGATTATATATATTTTCCGCATATAACCATCAAACTTGTTATACTTGTTTAACTTCTGCTTATCTTAGTTCTATTTTACATTTTGAGTCCCATGGTTATGGGTTTGTAGAGACTAGCCTCGGTTATTCCATAAATAGCTCCAAACCGGAAGCCGAACTCTTGTTTACTAGTTTGTTTAAATAGTTGTATAAACATGTTTTATGTAAAATTTGAGTTTCTAAAAACCATTTTAATTAGTTCCATGGTTATGGGTTTGTAGAATCTAACCTCGGTATTATCCCGAAACAAGATCCGAACCGGAAACCGAACTTTCGTTTAAAGACTTTGTTGTTGACTTTTGTATGTAAGACTTTGGTATTATTATTTATAAATTATTTTACAAGTTCTATGATGTTTGGACATGTGGTAACCATTCTTGGCCTTATTCCAAGATAAAAACCGAACCAAACCGAACTAAACTAAGTCTACTCACTTAACGGACGTTGTTAGTTCTAAAACAATAGAACTACATACTTTGTTAAGTCTCTTTAAGATTTATTGAGTTATCTCATACATTTATTATTTTGGGAAAGTTGACTTTGGGTTTGGTCAAGTCACCAAGACCCGAACCGACCACCCGAACACTCGTTAAAACCCGTTTTAGTATCTATATTATAAAGGGACTTGCTTTCTTGCATTTTTACCTACCTTATTACTTAACATAGGTTGAGTAAAATTAAGGGCTAGATACTTTAACCCGGTTTCGAGCAAACTTACATTTTTAAAGAACTATTATTATAATTTCTTAAATATTTACATTTTAAACCTTAAACTTTAAATTGTTTACATTTCTTATCATTTATTTTCGTTTAAAGACTTCCAAGACAAATTTTCTAATACAAGACTTCTTCTCCTTTAGGCTTCGTTCGTTAAACTCATCGTTCCGGTTAATCTCCAAATCATCAAATCTTTCAAGTTTATTACTTGAACGTGAGTACTTTCATCCCCCGTTTTCACTCTTTTATATTTTGGGGGTGACATTGCAAACTTATTCAAATCCAAATGATTTATACTTGAGTCTTAAACCACAAACTTTATTGTATACTTTACTTAAATAAATGCTCGATTTGGTGTTATATGCTTAAGTGCTAATGTGTTTATCGCTTTTGGATGGTTGATTCATAAATCCGAGTATATCTGGCATCCCCTTATAGAAAGGTGTCGTTAATGTATTCTTATTAACGATTTCATACAAAATCCGAGTATATTTGGCATCCCCTAATAGAAAGGTGTCGTTAATGTATTCTTATTAACGATTTTCATTTATCTAAATTGTTGCTTTTATTTATTGTTTTGTATACAAGTTGTGAAATTTCATATTATATATCTATTGTTCAAAAACTATGAAATTGCTCACCAACCTTTGTGTTGACAAAATCTATTTATGCAATGTTACAGGTTTGACTTTAGGTTGACTCGATGACTTGAAGAAAAAACGTTATCGAAACTATTAGGATATTAGCAAAACGAACAATATATTATTTACTATGATTTGAATTCGGTTATTGTATGAACAAGTTATGTGACTCTTTGTGTTTTTATGAATTTAAATGAGTTGATTAAATATTGTCACTTAATAGTGTCGTGTGCGATGAACAATCGGTTGCGCCTCGACGTTTCCGTCATGGTCGGGGTGTGACAATACACGTGTTACTATGTGGCCAATGATTGGCGATGTTAATTAGTCGTTATCGACTAAGGATGTTTACGTATGCCTACTTTGTATTTCCATACGGTGGATGGAATGTTACGTGTTTGGGTTGTACGTGTGCTCGACCCTGATGTTATAACTCGGATGGATGTTACGTGTTTGGGTTATACGTGTGCTCGACCCTGATGTTATTACTTGGATGTTATGCATAGGGATATAATTATATATATATGTAAGTATGACTACTAATCGTTTATTATGGCCTAATAGTTCATATCCCGTATTATATCTAAACTCTTGGAATTATTTATATAAAGGTCGTTTATTAAAACCTGAACTCACTCAGCTTAAGCTGAGTTTGTGTGTATGTTAGTGTGAGTTTCAGGTTAAGGGGAGGATGCTTACCGCTTGGACGTGCTCGAGACTACTCGGTCGGTTGAAGGCATAGCTAGTCGGAAAATTAATAATGAAGACTGTTACTTTTAATTACTATTTAATGCATTTAAATTCTGTTTTTGGCATATTTTTCGGTTTTTGGGATTTTGTTTTTGACACTTATGATTTCCGCTGATTTTATACTCTGAACTAGTTTTTTTTTTTTTTACATGTAATGGATTGCCTTGAGTTTACAAATTTTATTAAGTTTTTGGGAATCTAGACACTCATTATTCCGCTTTTATTTACTCTGAATTGGTTTAAATAAAACGAAGTCTTTCTTGGTTAAATTTTTATATGTTTTTGACATGTTTACCAACTGTATGATTCCCGGGATTCGGGGTCTTACAAACCCTCCGTCAATTTAAAAGTAAAAAAAAAACAATATAAAATCAATATATGCTCTTTTACCACCAAGAAATAAAAGTTGAAATGTTAATTTTTCTAAATCATTTATAGTTAATAGAAGTGTATAATTAAAATGAAACTTAAAAAATAAATATTTTGCTTTTTAAAGGCTGGATACTATTACGGCTATAAAAAGTAAAAATATAATATTCAAATATAAATAAATAAATATATAGTTGCATAAAAGCTTCGGTTTCAAAAAAAATATTTTAAAAATAAAAAAGTATATATTTATATATAAACAAATATATTATAAAACATAATAGTTAGAAAACAACAAAAAGTATAAAACTTATATTTAGTAGAAAAAAGAAATATTCATATGAATTAAAAGTTTGTGAAAAATAAAAAAAAAAAAACCCCTCAAATTTGTATTATCTAACGGTTGGGGGATGACGTTAGTGGGTTGGACTAAAACTGATAGTTAATTAAAACTATTGTACCATAAATGCCTAAAATAAACTATTGAACCAAATTTGATAATTTTAAGAAACCACATGGACCGAAATCAAAGTTCTCTCTGTTTTTTTTTTCTTTTTTTTTTTTAAAGATTCATAACATGGTGGCTACAATCACTAGCCCCAACATCATGATGCGGCGACGATAACTTATTGATTTCTTTTGACAGGTGCCATCAGCGGATATATGGCGTTGGTGGTGCCCCAGGCTTCTTTTTTTTTGTTTTTTTTTTCTGTTGTGTTACATTAACGCTTTTACAATGTTTCATTTTGAGATTTAAAAAAAAAATCAAAATAGAGAGTGTTATTCTTGTTTTGTTTGTTGCATTTGGAAGAGCTGCAGGTGGGATGCCTTATTATTTACCTTGACCAACATATTAATAATGAAAATAATGTCAAATATAATGGTTTTTTTAATCCAGAAAAGCAAAGATTTTATCATCATAAAGAAAACAGAGAAGGACAACCATATCTATGCAGCCATAATAACAACAACAACAATAATAATAATTGTTATGGATATCGCTTACTGTTTTATTATTCGAATTTGATACTGAAATGAAACAATGACGACAGTAGTAGTAGTACAGGTAGTAATGGGGAAATCAACTCGAGAACGAATACAAGTTTTCATTCTGTACATGTCAGATCATGAATTAGTAACTGCGTCTAATTTTAAAAAAAAAATCCCAATTGTTTCCATATTTGGAATGAAATATTTAGTGGAATCTCGATGAATAGGATCAAACCTTATTCCATGGTATTTACATGAGATTCTTCTTTCTTATTTTTAATGAAGTCCCCGAGAGGACTTAGTTAATCCACGATTTAGGTTCATGACAAAATCAAGAAATTAAGTGAATATGTGAAAAACATGTTTCAAATCACAATTGACATTCATGGTGAAAGCTATACAAATGTAGATGTATATGCAGGAGTAATGTAAGGAACCATACATGTTAAGATTGTGTAGTGGTTTGAGCTAATTGTTTGGTTAAAAACTTAAAATGGCACCCAGACGCCATACAGGCAAACATAAATTCGCTAAAGCCCTTGCTAAATCAAGTGTAGTGGTTTTAACTAACTGCAATTATTATCAGCTAAGCATCCGCTTCCTCTTGATCGATTATTCGTTAACCGATTATAAATGTTTGGCATGAATTTTTTTTTTGTATTTCTAGGTGATTTAGGAAAACTATTTGGGTTTCTAGGCGGTTTACTTAAAAAATTGTAAAAGTAGTTAACTCGCAACGGGGGTGTGCAAGCTTTGATGAGTAGTCTTAAGCTTCCAACAGGGAACAACGAGGTTACACGAAATCTAATGAAACCATTAAACTCGCAATGGTGGATTGCGAGTTTATGAATTATCAAATCAGTCAAAACTTATTTGTCAAAAAGTGGAGCAACTTTTGGATTTACAGTCATACTCAATTTTAAAAAGCTAGTTTAATTAAAAAAACAACTTTAAAATTTGCAAAGCAAGTTTTTAGTATACATTTATAAAGCAAAACAACTTTTAATAACTTTTGAGAATTATGCAAAAATGGTTTTGGATATAAAGATTTTTAAATAATTTGGAATATAAAGTTTATAGATTTTTCAAAGAAAAACAACTTTTAAGAAATGTTTTGTTAATCCAAACGCTTCAAGATTTTATTTTTAAGTGTACTATATTTTAAAAAAAGTGTTTGAAAACTAGTCGTCTCTTTTTCTTTTTTCGTTTTCTAGTGGATCAACTGTTTATAAGTATGAATTCACATGGTTATATCGAAAACCATTTTTGGCACTTCTCAAACGTTATTAAAAGTTGTTTTGCTTTAATATCTATTATAAACTTGCTTTGCAAATTTTAAAATTGTTGTTTCTTTAATTAAACAAGATTTTAAAAATGAGTTTGAATGTAAATTTAAAAGTTGTTTCATTTTTAACAAATAAGTTTTGATTGATTTGGTTAGTCATAAACTCGCACTCCAGCCTTGTGAGTTTAAGGGTTTCATCAGATTCTGTGTAACCTCGCTGTCTCCTGTTGCGAGTTTAAGACTACTCCTCAAAGCTCGCACACCCCTGATGCGAGTTAACTACTTTTACAATTTTTTAAGCAAACCATCTAGAAACCCAAATGGTTTTCTCAAACCACCTAGAAATACAAAAAACTCGTTTGGCGGTGCTAGACTAAAAGTTTTAACCCAACTCAAACAACTTCGATTATCACCATCTCATCCACCTCCGAGAAGATAACTCATTGGGTCATTGATTCATGTTTTATAAAATATAAGAGAATTATGTAGTGAAATATGAGAAATTATACAAAATATATATTTCAGAAATCACCAAGAGTGAATTATATAAATATATGGATCTATATTAATTGTCTTCATCTAGTAGAGCCCGTTAAGGCTTTGGCGTGGAATGGATGTAGCGCCCAAAAAGGAAGTGATGTTTTGGTGGTTAACAAATTCTTGGCTGCCACGTTAGCACTCCCATTTCTTCGTTACGTCCGGTCTAAGAAATAAGCAATTTTGACTATTGACAGAGCAAATTCATAGGAATAAATCAAGGGTTAAGACTAAACTACGCGTCAGTTTGCTGGAGCAAGAAAGGTGACTCGTGGAGGTGGCTTAGAGACGTGTCTGGTAAATTCTCAGTAAGTCGGGTTAGGAAAATGCTAATTTTGGATAGGGTGGGAGATGGTCAATATGTGTTGAAATGGAGTAGGTGGGTCCCGCTCAAATGCAATATTTTTGCGTGGAGAGCGGCCTTGAATAGACTTCCTACATCTGATTTGTTAATCAAAAGGAACATAACGGTGGCATCTATTAATTGTGTTTTATGCAACTTGGGAGAAGAGTCCATTGAACACATCTTATCAGGTTGCATGGTGGCAACTTTGGTGTGGCAACAAGTAAGTTTGTGGTGCATGATTCCTCAAATCTTTAATTGCCTTCTTGACTAAAGATCTTCTAGAGCTACATACCCATGTGACATTGGGCAAGAGAGAAAGGGATATTCTTCAAGGCATAATTATTATCGGATGTCGGAGGTAGTGGAACGCTAGGAACGAAAAATTGCATAATGAAAAAGAGATCAAATAATGAAAAAGAGATCAAGATTGAAGGCTTAATGGGAGACATAAAAGCTTTGGGTTTTTTATGGTTAAAAAACAGGTCGAAACAAGGGGAGGTGGTTTTGGATAGATGGTGTAAATATGTTTTAATGTAATTCTTTCTCCTTTCTGGTTTTGCGCAGTTGCTCCTCGAAGCTCGATGGAGGGGCGTGCAGTTTGGTTTGTTGTAGCTGCTTTTGTTTGATTTTAATAAAATTCAAGTTTCAAAAAAAAAAAAAAGACTAAACTACGCGGTTTGAATCTGAAACAATGCTAAGAGGCAAGCGGCTCTATCAAGTGAATCTGTATCTACTATAGAAAGAATAACACAAACATTTATTAAAAAAACTTAATAATAACAGCAAATTGGTTCTCACTGTTTTCATGTTAAGAACAAAATGTATTTAATCAAGTTTCTATATATATATATATATATAAATAAGAAATTAACTAAAAACAAAAGAAAGAAGAAAATGTAGAATAATGAAAAGTTGAGGGGTAGAACAAGTAAACGTGTTACTTCCTTCCTTCCAGGTTAAGTAATAAGTACGTTATTAAGAGGTATACTATGCATGCTGCAGTTGTGAAAGAAACTTATAATACCTTCTCTCTCTCTCCTTTCTTTCGATTCCATCCGTCGGCCATCAACGTTACGTCGCCCCAAGCTACGTACGTAAATGTATAGACGATTATTCATTCATTATTACGTCCTTGATCATATATATATAATCATAACATTTTTATTTTTGTTGCATTACGTACATTTCATCCCTTTTGATTTAACAACGTACGTTTGAATCTCATACATTACGTTACGTTTTCATATCGGAGATTATTGATGCTGCATTTATATGTTTTAGGGCATCCAGATCCACTAACTGCACGTCGATTTTGCTTTTCAACATTGTAATTGTTTTATATATATATATATATATATATATATATATATATTACTTGATCAACAGGATCGACTTATTTTTGAAATGTAAGGTGTGATGTATGTTTGTTTATAACATCATTGGACGGATCCATGCGTAACTGGCTCAGCCCGGCCGGCTCTAGGGTAAGGCTGCTCAAGCCCTAGCTTTTGAGTTTGACGCTTAGGCCAAAATCCAATTGAAGACATTTGTCTGGGTGAAACAGAAGGCTCGGTTTGCTCTAATTCCAAAATTGTATTTCACAATCTTCATTCAAGGTGTTCCTTCTGCTTAATCTGTTGATCATGAATATGTGTAGTTTCGATCTCTATAGATTGTTTGATTACTTGAAAATCTGTTGATTAGTTCATTAGTGTGTATATATAATGGAATTAATTTGAACTCTGGTTGCAACTTTTAGGGATTTGAGATGTTACTTGCTTGTTTGTTTTCAATAAAGTGTTATTGGTCACAACTGTTGCAGCAATGTTGCATTGTTTGTTTGTTTTGTGTTCTTTGTTTTTTGTTTTTTTTTTGGAAAATTTGGTAGATGCTTTTAGTTGAGTATTATGGATACTAGTATGTTGATATAAATCACACTTAAATGTATGAATGAATGATAATTCTGCTCGACTTTGTAACACTTGTAGCTAATTTATGCAACACACCTTTTTCATATAATTATAATAAGATAGCTTATTTGTCAATTTTCATAGAGTAACTATATACTTATAAGTTATCATTCCTAAAGGCTTTGAAGATTCGGAAATTCTTCACAGTTCCATGGGCATTCTCAAGTGGAAGATTTATATTTATTTACAGTTCAATTTTGAGTTGTATATTGTTATAATAATTTTATTATGCAGATGTTCTTGTGTTATGGTATGGGAATTTTATCTTTTTGGTTGTGCTGTTTCTGCATTGCTATGACAGGTTACAACAACCACTAACCATTTTTATACAACGGCATGATCTGACGGGCTCATTCCTTTTGTCATGTATATTTTCTGTTCTGCACTGGTTATAAGCAATTTATCCATGTATCATTCCATCTGAGTTGTGATTATTGCGAATGTCATGTATTTAGATGATCTGACGGCTCGTTCCTTTTGTCATGTATATTTTCTGTTCTGCACTGGTTATAAGCAATTTATCCATGTATCGTTCCATCTGAGTTGTGATTATTGCGAATGTCATGTATTTAGATGATCTGACGGCTCGTTCCTTTTGTCATGCATATTTTCTGTTCTGCACTGGTTATAAGCAATTTATCCATGTATCATTCCATCTGAGTTGTGATTATTGCGAATGTCATGTATTTAGATGTTACCAGAAATTGGATAGAATTATCAGTTTATGACCGAGTTGATTGAATTAAATGATGCATTTTTGTAAAAATGAAACAACAAGAAAGAATAGATAAGTTCATTTTTCCGAATAATATCAAAGCATAGTGGCATACAAACAAGAAACTTTAACTTATGTTCTTAACAAAATTTTGTCATTTGATTTGCAGCACAAAATATGGAGGAGAAATCATGCTCTCTACTTGTTCATTTTGACAAAGGAACACCTGCACTAGCCAATGAGATCAAAGAGGCGCTTGAAGGAAACGATGATACTGCAAAGATAGACGCCATGAAAAAAGCCGTTATGCTCATTTTGAATGGAGAAGCACTTCCACAGCTTTTCATCACAATCGTTCGCTATGTTCTTCCTTCAGAGGATCATACAGTTAAAAAGCTTCTACTTCTTTACCTTGAAAGCATTGCAAAAACAGACTCCAAAGGCAAAGTCTTAGCCGAAATGATATTAATCTGCCAAAACTTAAGAAACAATCTCCAGCATCCGAACGAATACATTCGTGGTGTAACTTTAAGGTTTCTTCGACGTTTTAACGAAACCGAGATTATCGAGCCTTTGATTCCTTCTGTAGTGGCCAATTTGGACCATAGAAATCCATTTGTAAAGAGAAATGCAATACTTGCAGTGAGTTCCATCTACAAGCTTCCACATGGCGATCATCTTTTGGTTGATGCACCTGAAATGATTGAAAAAGTGCTGTCAACCGAAGCTGATCAATCTGCAAAAAGAAACGCGTTTCTTATGCTTTACACATGCGCACAAGATTATGCAGTTACTTACCTTTTGACCCATGTGGATAAAGTGTCTGAATGGGGAGAATTGTTACAAATGGTCGTGTTGGATTTGATACGCAAAGTGTGCAGAGCGAATACGAGTGAAAAAGGGAAGTATATAAACATTATCATATCTCTGTTAAACGCACCTTCGGCTGCGGTTGTCTTTGAATGTGCTGGAACTTTGGTATCTTTATCATCTGCTCCTACTGCCATTAGGGCTGCAGCCAATACTTATTGCCAGCTGTTACTCACTCAAAGCGACAACAATGTGAAACTTATCGTGCTTGATCGGTTAGAGGAGCTGAAATCTTCACACAAGGAGATTATGGTTGATATGATTATGGATATATTGAGGGCAGTTACAAGCCCAAATCATGATATCAGAAAGAAAACACTTGATATTGCTCTTGATTTAATAACTCCTCAAAACATTAATGAAGTGGTTCTTACTTTGAAAAAGGAAGTTATAAAAACTCAGAGTGGGGAGTTTGAGAAAGACGGTGAGTATTGTCAAATGCTTATTCAAGCGATTCATTCGTGTGCGGTTAAGTTTCCTGAAGTTGCAGGCGCTGTTGTGCATATGCTGATGGATTTCTTGGGTGATAGTAATGTTGGTTCTGCAATGGATGTGATTGTGTTTGTAAGGGAGATAATTGAAACAAATCCAACGTTGAGGGTTGCTATTGTAGCTAGGCTGTTGGATACGTTTTACCAGATACGGTCAGCACGCGTATGTTCGTGTGCTCTTTGGATTATTAGTGAGTATTGTGTTTCTGTTTCTGAAGTTGAAAGTGGGATTACAGTCATAAAACAGTGTCTTGGTGACCTTCCATTTTACTTGGATTCAGAAGGGGATGATGGTCTAGAAGCTTCCAAAAGGTCTCAACAAGTCAACTCGATAACCATATCTTCTAAACGGCCTGCGATTCTTGCATATGGAACTTATGCTACACAGAGTGCAGCTTCTGAAACTGCTTCTTATCCAATGGTCCAAACATCATTAAATTCAGGAAACTTGAGGTCTTTGATTTTAACTGGTGATTTTTTTTTGGGTGCGGTTGTGGTTTGTGCGTTGACCAGGCTCGTGTTGCGGTTGACCGAGGCTAAGAAGTCAAAAGTTGAAGTCAACAAAGCGTCGACTCAAGTGTTGTTGATTATTGTTTCAATGTTGCAACTTGGTCAATCTTCGTTTCTTCCTCACCCAATTGATAATGATTCGTATGACAGAATGGCTGTTTGTTTAAGGTTGTTGTGTAATCCGGATGAACGTATGAGGAAAATATGGCTGCAGTGTTGTCAAGCAAGTTTTGTCCAGCTGCTTGTGGAGAAACAAAGGCGTGAAGCGGAGGAAATTAAAGCTAAGGCTCAGGTTTTACATGCACAGCCTGATGAGCTCATTGACTTTTATCATTTAAAGAGCAGAAAGGTAAGATTTTGTTGCATTAAATATGTGTTGTTTTTAACATTTTTTAAGTTGCATCATATTCTTGGTTCTTGGCATCTTGTTAGGGGTGTGAAGGGGTCAGTTAGAATCCGTTTTGGGCTCAAGTCAAAGGGTTTTAAAAACTGTTTGCTTTTGCCTTTTTTGGTTTTTCGGTTTTCATGACGGGATTGGTGTGGTTCGGGTTTTTATGGTACCAATCAGGCTTGAAATTTTTAGGCCATAAAAAGGTCTAAAATAAAGAATCTGGGCTTTAAACTTTGGGCCTAAATTTTTTGTTGATGAGTAACTAATTGATTATCATTTATCAATTTCTTACAAATTACTTATATTGAGTTTTTTTGGCTAGGAACGGTCCAGTTGAGTTTTTGATTGATGCAAATCCTAAACGGAACTGAAATCGTTGGTTTTGACTTTTTTTTGTTTTCATGATGAGCTTGGTTCAGTTTCATTTATTTTGGTTATACCATTTGAGTTTGAAAATTTTCGGCTGAGAATAGTCCTAAAACAATGAAGTTGGGCTTGGAACTTTGCGCCTAATTTTTTTATTATTGAGTAGTGAGTAACTAATTGATTACCATTTATCAATTTCTTATAAATTACTTAAAATGGGTTTTTTTTTTCTCGGTTTGGTTCCGCTTTTTTTGGTACCACTTGGGCTTGAAATTTTTGGGCGAAAAAAGACCCAATATAATGAATTTTGCTTGAATGTTAGGACCTATTTTTTTTTGTTAACTAATAACTAACTTATTACCATTTATCATTTTTTATAAAGTAATAACTAATTTGGCCCAGTTCAGTTTTTGGTTAATGCAAAACAGAATCGAAAAGTCGATTTTTTAAAGCACATAAAACCAAACCGTTGATTTTTGATTTACTTGATCAACTTCTCAGCATATGAGCCAGCTGGAGTTAGAAGATGAAGTCCAAGACGACTTAAAGCGTCAACTGGTGAGTTTATAAAACATGGAGATGCTGCAAACAACCTAAACCATATTGTTCAACTAACCGGTTTCAGTGATCCTGTATACGCTGAAGCATACGTCAACGCTCATCATTATGACATTATCCTTGATGTCACAATCATCAACCGAACCAAAGACACCCTGCAAAATCTTTGTTTGGAGTTAGCAACAATGGGTGACCTTAAACTTGTTGAGCGTCCACAAAATTACACTCTTGCCCCTGAGTCAAGCAAACAGATTAAGGCAAACATTAAGGTTTCCTCAACAGAAACTGGGGTCATATTTGGAAACATTGTTTACGAGACTTCGAAAGTTTCTGACCGTAATGTTGTTGTGTTAAATGATATTCATATTGATATTATGGATTATATATCTCCTGCTGTTTGTGGTGATGCGGCTTATAGAAGTATGTGGGCCGAATTCGAATGGGAAAACAAGGTATGAATTACTTCTTGTTTAATATATATTGATTTATTAATTTAGTTTAATTTATTTTTATGATTTTTCAGGTTGCTGTAAACACTATCATTCAAGATGAGAAAGAGTTTCTTGAGCATATTATTAGATCAACAAACATGAAGTGTCTAACTCCACCGTAAGCTATCCACATTTGATTTGCATATTTGTGTTCTGCCACGGCACGAAATTCGCAGATTTGGGCTTGGTATAATCGGGTTTGGGTCAACCTGATGGGTTAGCGGGTTGACCCTTTAATCCATTTATTTTATTATTTTTAAGCTGTTTTGTTGATAAATTATACTGCTTGGGTATCTTATGCTAAAATATAAAACTAAAAAGAAAATTGATGTTTCTATAACTAAAATGTAATTGTTTTATTAAATTTATATTTTTTTGTAAAAACGTAAGTTTAAAGTAATAATATGTGAAAACAATAAAAAAAAATCAGGTCAAATGGGTCGTGTTGGGGTCAACCGCAAATATGCGGGTCGTGCAATTTTCGAGTTCGTTTGTGTTGTTGAACCCATAACACTCCTACATAAAGTACCTATATTCAGCTTAAGTTATGACAGAAAACATATATTTAAAAAAATTTATAAAGCAAACGGGTCGAACCGCCAGGTCAACCTAAACACACACTGTTCAGATAAACATGTTTTCGGGTTTGTCCCAAAGCTTATATGAATCTGTTTAGGCTAAACCGGTTGAAAACTAAACCAGTATTAATTAAAACTTTGTGCCTATGCTTATTTTATTCCCTATGGGTGCTTCAGGTCTGCCCTGGAAGGTTACTGCGGGTTCCTAGCTGCTAATTTGTATGCGAAGAGTGTTTTCGGGGAGGATGCGTTGGTAAACTTAAGCGTTGAGAAACAAACCGATGGTAAACTAAGCGGTTATATCCGCATTAGAAGTAAAACCCAAGGCATTGCTTTGAGTTTAGGGGACAAAATAACACTAAAGCAGAAGGGAGGTGCATGATCCTTGATTCAACCATCATCTTTCTTAAATTGGTAAGCTTCGATACTCAAATACTCTTCTATTTAAACCTTAGAATATTACATATTTTATAAAAAAGTTTTAAAAGACGGACAAAAAGGTTATTTTCTTTTTCAACCCGAATATGATGCATATTTTTATTCGTGTAAAAAACATTAACCCTAACTGTTTAACCGATTTATCTAAACGTGTCAAATGGGTTGGCGGGTAATAATCAAGTTGTAAATGTGTAATCTTGTTGGTGGGTTGTAAGAAAAATGGGTTAAGCGGGTCAATCTATTTAACTAAACAAGTCAACCCAAACATGTCCCGTTTATTGATTATTTGCATGCCAGGGTTCGGGTTGTGCCTAAATTTGCCACTTCTAGTTGGGTTTCACAAATTTATTTACCTTTAAAAGTTTCTGGTTCAGCTTTTTGGCAGTAGAAGATTTACTTGAATTTGCTGAGGTGATTGTAATAAAGAAATTTGATAACTGGGTTTTTGTTTTAATTAAGAGATTGGTACTTGTAACTGATTTTCTTGAATTTTGCTGTGCGATCTTGTTAATGGCTACTGTATTTGTGAACCCAAACCCGTGATGTTCGAACTGGTACCAGTTCCAGGTCCATGTCCAGTTCAACACCAATCGACTGGCGGACCCAAGATTGTTATCTTACCAGGGTCACTTTTCAAATATATGTGATGAACCGGGGTCGCTCTTCTTATATTACACGTGAAAAATAAGTATCAGATACTAGATAACACATAAATTAAAGCTCCCCAGTTCTTGTTTGGATTTGACTGTTTTGGCATGCCCACAGTATGGGCATGATTCACGTAGCGTTAGAAACTGAACCGGTTCAAAACAAGTAGACTGACGAATCGGTTAATTGATATTCTAAATTTTATATTCGAAATGTATGAAGAATCATTACATTGGATGGACTTATTGATTAAAGGCTGATAAAACAATAAATTATTAAATGAAAACATTTTTTCAGTAGAGAAGCACATGATCATAACCAATAAATAGTCTTACTGGTGATGAAGCGGGTTTTGGAACCACATGTTCTAGATACATTTCGGACACTACATACTTCTTTGATGATCAAGAACTTTCTAAATAAAAACTCGTTATTAATCGTTTTTCACTATTGCAGTTAGTTTTTCAATATTTAGCTTACATTTAACGACTGCATTAGCAGTTTTTAACGGAATCATTCACCATTATTTATAAACTCCATTGATGATCAAGAACATGCCAAATATATACACATACTCAGAAAGTAAAACAGATGTGCTAACAAGTTTTGAGATTCTTGTAACGCATGTTTCACAAACTAGGAATTATACTCAGTTATTAGTGGAAGTATTTACTCATGTGTGCGTCTTTTAAGCGTAAGACATCATTGTACGATTGTGCAAACTTAAAATAGTAAAATACATGTGCTAACAAGTTTTGAGATTCTCACCTGTTTAAATACTTATGGCGTGTTTGGTTTGTAGGGGTTAGGGTCTGGCGGGTTCGAGTTACAACTCAAAATGGATAAAATCGCAAATATTTTTATAGTTTCAAAATTTTGTCACAATTTAAGTAAAATTGCATCTTTGGAACACAAAGAATTAGGGCTGAAATCGGTCAATCACATACTTTGATATTTAAATTGTTGCTGTGTTTTAACTCTTTATTAAATATTCATGATGATACTTGCAGATGGTCTAAATCAGTCCATCATTACCTGGTTTATTGATTTGTATTATCCTTTTTTAATCACATAGTTTTTTTTCGTTAATTCTTGGACGGTGGAGCTGGAAAGAGTCTCTGTGAAATGTTCGTTCTGCGTCGACTTTGATTTCTCGAGGAGGTGAAATTTTCTGATTTTTTTTAAAATGTGTTTATGTTATCGGTTCTTTTAACTTCATAATTGTGTTCAAAATGTGCATTATGAGTGTCAATTCAGCTGACGCCAATCTCCTAGAATTTCTTGAAATAATTTGAAGCATATCATTCTTATTATCTTGAGACATGTTTTGTATTAGTAGAAAAGGTCACAGTAAATGGTGCAAGTAGTTCAGCAGAAGCAGCAAAGATTGCACCCAGGTACATGCATATTTTATGCAGTTTAGGTATGGAAATCATGGTGTAAGTCCTCAAGTATCTATTTGGTTTTGGTGGATTGTATTTATAATGACAAGATACATTAAGTCAAATGGGTCTAAAGTAAGGATGGAAAAACGGGCGGGTCGGATGAGTAACGGTCAAAGTGAGTTCGGTTCAAACTAGACCATGAACATGTCGGGTGAGTAGATGTTGCTATATGGATTAGTAGGCTGTATTAGCTAACCCTTTTTTTTTTTTGGTATATATCGGGTTTACTAAGATCTTTTATTTTTTGTATGAAAAATTAAATTTTGAAACAGAAGTATATCCCAACAGAAAACGTGGTTCGTATTTTGAGGCATGCAAATGTTTGCTAGCAAGAAACGCAACAAGTTATTTGGTTCATGATTATTATCAAGTAAGTTTGAGATTATGGCAGTTTGGTTAAGTTTGAATTTCATTAATTTGGAAAGATATAATCTGAGGGTAGTTATTAATTGTTTTGTCGAGTTGAGTTTGAAGGAGAGATTAAAGACCGTAGTTTTTGTTTTGTTTAGAATGCGAAGAAAAAAAAATACTTTTGTCAATATGACACTAAAATGCCCGTCCATTGGACATGTATAAAACTAGTGAAGTAAAAAACAAACCCAAAAGATACCAGTTAAAAGGTCAAAATACAATCATGCATACGCTTAATGTTTGCTACGAGCTTCGTATCTTATTCAGACATGTCTTATGCTCATTCATGTTACCGATTTAATACAGTCGTCATATTCCCGCGTTAATGATCCCATCCACGGAACGGGTAAAGTACTTCCAAGATTCCAAGAGTTGGCGTCCTAAGCCGCAACCAGATTGTTTGAGTTGACTACTTTTTATAATAATATTGGTAGAATGTATGTATGTTTATTTTTAATTAACTCTATGTTACCTTTTTTAAGTTTGGTATTTCAAGTTTTTTCTAGTCAATTATAATTGTTTTGATATCTATATTATATATCAGAGTTTAAACATGTAACGAGTGATGTATTATTTGTTTTACAAAATACCATTAATAACTAAAATAGAGTTAGACAAGAAATATAAATATGAATGATATGTATTACCTTTATTAAGTTTTAATGCATTACTGTTGAAAGGCCTATGGCCTTCATTTAAATCATTTATTTATTTTCAAAAATCTAACAAAAGAAAAAGGTAATTACTACAATGCATGTTAATCTCAAACTAAATTGAGAAATATCTGAAGTCGGTGAATTATTATAATAATATAGGCGTCCTATTCTCACGTTGATATTTCTGTCCATAAACGGGTAAAGTATTAGTTAATAATAGTCATATGACGATGAACATTTGTGGAAGAAATTTAAAAAGGTTTGAGCGCGTGAAACCGTGAATCAGTAGGCCGAGCATCACGTGCGTTATTTTAGTTCAACTCAAAAGATAAGGCAAGAGTTGTTTACCGAAGCCAATGAGTTTTGTGCATATTAGCCTATTAGGTGTGGGAACACATTGCTACAAGCCAATGAGTTTTGTGCATATTTCAAGCACACAAACAAACATTCATAACCTCATCATCATCTTTTTAGTTTTTATTTTTTAAGGATATTAAACATTATAGTAGTAATCTTAATTCTTATATGTGTCCGTCTCCTCTTAGAAGAAATGGCGATACCAACGTTTGGGAGTACATTTTCTAATAAGAAGATCCTGACTGCAATCATGATAGAGACATAGAGTGGTGATGTTCCGTTGCTGATGTACCTAGCAGGCCATGATGTGGAACCGGGACTAAATTCATGCATGGGAACCGTGGCTTAGGTCAAGAGTTTGGACTTAGGGATCGACCGTGCATGGTATGGTCTATTGAGCTAAGCACATATATGACCATAGCCTTGTTCGTGTGTTTAGGGCTCTTAATGATTCAAATGTTCGCAAATGTTTTGTTTGTTCAAAGATTCGTGTCTTCTCTTGTTGGGTTGAGCTCTTATTAATTCGTGTATCAAGTAAGATGATTTCTAGATACCCACTTTTGGTAGTTTTTACCATTTTGGGTTGATGTGCCTGCTTGTAGGAAAGTTTATGAAAACGTTATTATTATAGATACTAGTAAATGATTTGATAAAGTGGTGCCAATATGGTGTTTATGTTTTTGTTTATGGTTTAAAGGATTGCGTAAGGTTTTCAATGTCATCGATTACAACCTCGAAAAAAAGTGTGCAAAGAAAGAAATGATATGTGTTATGTTATGCTGAGTGGGATATGCTACCGTTTTAACAAAGTTTACAAAGCTAGACTGATTGCAGGTTAGGTGTGAACGAGAACCTCTTGGCTGCTTATGCAGTTATCCATGATTTTAAGTCGTTTTTGTATCGAGACTCAGTTTGGCTTTATGTTTAGTTTAAACTCGAATGTTTGAATGTTTCCGTAAAATTAGTTTTATCTATATTCAAGTATTAAACTTATTATTACTTATGAATAACCAATTGTAGGATCTCCGAATCTTACCCAAACAAAACATCATTTATTTTATTTTGAAGTCGAGTGAGTTCTTTCTCTCTTTCTTTTTTCTTTGTTTGTTTCTTTCTTTGTTTTGTTTTGTTTTGTTTTGTTTGCTGATGCATAATAATAATAAGTAATAATAATGTATGAATTTGGGGATGAAGTGATAATCGACGGTTATAGGAGGATTCCATGGCTGATATGGATCCAGCTGCTTCTCCTTATCCTCCTTTATTCCTTCACCGACGATCTCTCTCTCCACTTCGCCTCCGATTCAGCCGCTGCAAACACTCGTCGTAACTCCAAGGTGTGTTATCGATTCTTTTCAACTTCATTTCATTAGCTGATGATGACTTAATGAATATATATATATATTATATTGATTGATGTTGATTTATTATTGGAGGTTCATCTCAATGTTGACTTTGACTTTGACTTCAAACTGTATGATTGATGCATATTGATGTACGTTGAGATTGAGATGTTTTAGTTGATTTGTTGGAGGTTAATCTGAATGTTCACTTTGACTACTAACTTCTGTCGATTTTCGACTTGATTACTTAGCTGAATTAATGATTGAAGCATATTGATGTTGTTGAGGTTTAGGTTGACAAGTTGTTTAGTTAATATCATGGAGATTAATCTGAATGTCAGTTTGACTTCAAACTGCTATCGATTTTCGACTATATTAGCTGTCATAATGAATCCAGTATGACGCATATTGTTGTTGTTGAGATTTACGGATTTTGGTTGAGAAATTGTTGATTTGTTGGAGGTTAATCTGAACGCCAATTTTGACTTGAAACTCTTCTATTGATTTTCGACTTAATTAGCTGAACTAATGAATACTATATGATTGATGCATATTGATGTTGTTGAGGTTGCGATTGAGAAGAAGTTGTTATTGTTGATTTAACGAGGTTAATCTGAATGTTGAACTTGATTTTTGACTTCAGCTAACAGTTTTCAGCTTGATTAGCTGAATTAACAATCCTGTATGATGCATAATGATATTGTTGAGAATTGGTGGAGAAACTGTTGTTTAAGTTGATTATTTGGAGGTTAATCTGAATTTTGATTTTGACTGCAAACTTGTATCAATTTTCAACTTGATTAGCTGCATTAATGAGTCCTCTTTGATTGATGCATATGTTGCTGAGGTTTAGGTTGAGAAATTCTTGTTATAGTTGATCTCCTGGAGGTTGGCCTAAATGTAAAATTTGACTTTAAACTGCTAATAGTTTTCAACTTCATTAGCTGAATTAATGAATCCCGTATGATGCGTATTATGTTGTTGGAGGTTAATCTGACTGTCAATTTTGACTTCAAACAGATAGAATATGTTGTTAATGATGTGTTCACTTTTCTATGTGATTGTTTTTCAAATTCAAGTTGCCACGGATTTTTAACAAATTTTGTACTAACATATTAGGCTTTGAAGCATTTTCCACAAGTTCTAATGTATTATTCGGAAACCCTAATTATGCAATTTACAAAATATAATTCCTTATATTTATAGAATTAGCTATGTAATCATTGTTTACCTTGTATACGATCTCTTGTTAACATTAGAAGTTGATCATAAAGAATTCTTGTAAACTTTTAGATTGAAATTACATTTTACTCAATTTCAAGAATCTAGATTCCGGTTCTTGTCTCGGATCACATATAGAATTATAGATAAAGATTTCTCTTGGCCTTTTTCAAAGAAAAATATGCTGTAATATGTATCTTTCTTGTAAACAAAGGGATTCCTACTTAAGAAATAACAAAAACATATTTTCATTTAAAAAGGCAAGATAAAGTAAGTGGCCAAAAAGTTCTTGTTAGTAACAAGCCTTTTTCTTTAAGCAAATATTGAAACATTCATGTTCTTTGAAGAAAAGAATAACAAAATATATAGATTCTGCATTATTGTCTAGACCATATAATCAGTTAAGCCTAAAAATTAATTAATTAATACACCAAGATTGCTGATTGTTTCTGGTGTTTTAGAATACTTTCCACAAGCAGTATCTTTATCGTCTGTTTTACATATCAACCTCTTTATCAAGTGAACTTTTTCATAACTCATTCACGCCTTTGGTGGTTTTTAAATATCGGCCTTCTTCATCTCCTAATTTTGACCAATTTTGACTAATATCTAAGCTTGGTTTAATAATGTGCTAGAAAAGGTGCTTGTTTTTAGTGGTTTGATATTTTACCATTTGTCTTCTATTGACTTCTGCATTATCCATCATATATTATGTCTGTTATTCTTTGTTTTTGTTTTGATTTGTATTATATTGAGGCATGTGCAATTATCTAACCTGTAAATAATGTATAATTGTCTGTCTTGTTGTCACCAAAGTATAAGTTGAAAAAGTAGATATGTTGGATTTATAAAATAGTTGTGTGCTTAGACATTGACATCTCATTTTTCCCTTGGTTCTTTTATGTTAATATAAATATATTAATATTAATACATGTTTAAAGGCTATGATTAATGACACGACATTTTTTTTTTTAATTTGTACAACTTGATGATAATTATAGGTAAGAGAGAATGAAATAATGGAGACAGGAACAAGCACAAGTGAAGTGGTCCAAAGAGCAAAGAAACCTGATGGTAGACCAAGGACAGAATCGTCCACGGCAAATGAGAGCAGTGGAGTGAGGTTTGAACACTCACACCATCCATGTCATTTCTTTGGGATTGCGAAACATGCGTTTCTCAAGTGCTTAGGGTTCGATTCCACCCACGAAAAAGAAGATTGACGATTATGCCCCTACTCTTTTAGTCACCTTATGAATGTATAGTCTGTTTTGTTTTCATGTTTTCGTATTTTAGGTCGGTTAATTTTGATTCTCGATGTAAAACATTGTAGAAAATGAAGTATTTGACTGAAACTTTGTATGGTTCGAAGGAGGTGAAAACCGCACCTGGATTGGTAAACTGTTAGCTTGCTTCTTATGTCTAGATTCCGGTTCAAGAACAACGTGGACTAAACTGTGACTCGGCTATCGGACTCATGTTCCCACATGGTTTTTCTTTAATTTACGCAGTCATATCGTTTACCACCACTGACCGCAAACAACCTGTTAGCAATGTTGTAAAAGTAGGCCTACAAGGCCGAGTATTCGCTACAAGGTATAACGCCGAGGAGAGTTTCTTTAACTCCGCCTAGTTAACAAGAGACGATCAATGGTGGTCAACCTAAGTTAGAATCGCATGTAATCGGTCAACTTGAGCCGATTTTGACTTAAAAAATAAAATATAATTCATATTTCTATAATATTAAAAAAAGAATATCGTGTTTAAGTTCATGATTAGCAAATTTTAGAACTATTTAGTATTTAAAAATGTATTTCTCTTATTTATATTTATATTGATATTCACTTATTTTGTTATAAATATTAGTATACCTATGATATTTGATATATATATAATACCTAAAAATTAATTTCCTTTATATTTCCCATTTCTGAGTACTCTCCGAGATATTTCAAGAACAAAGTAGGCCTACACCCAACTCTCCAGTCGGCCGGCTAGCGACTTTTGCAACCTTGCCTATTAGATAAGCAAACACACTACCAGATACGTGTATACTCAAAATTGCAACACACAAACAGCCTATTGGAAAATTTTAAACCTAAGCACAAACTAAAACTAAAACTAAAAATAATGATAACCCAAACAGGAACACCCTAATCATGTCAAACCTTAAGCTTAATGTGACGGACCACGTGTTTGAAGTTTGCATATACTTGATTGTGCTAAATCGTTTGGGTTTGTTGGCTACTCGGCCATTCCTGCAATCTTTAGGAATGGTCTCGGCAGATGGCAAATATACACACCTCAAAAGTAGAGGTGGGCAAATAAACCGGTTAATCGAACTGACCCAAATTCGAACCGAAGCCGAACAGGTTTGAAACCGATTATGTAGAAACTGGTTTAGAACCGATTCAAACCATAGGTTCATAACCAATTTGTAATTTTCTCCACAAAAACCGGTTCTAGACCGGTTAACCGAACCGAAACCGGAACCGAAACCGGCCATAACCTGGTCAAGCAACCGACTTCAACCCAAACCAAAACAAATCATAAACCGGCTTTAACTTTCGTTGACTAACCCAAACCGGTTTTGACTTTCGTTGACCAACCCAAACCGATTTTGAGTTTTAAACCGATTGGTGCACCTCTACTTAGAAGTGCTTGCACATCTGGTCGTATCGTTGGTTGTGCATGACTCCATGTGTGGACAAAATCCATGGACTATTGACTATTATCAAGAACGAGCGGTGACACAAAGGTAGGATTTCTACTAAATTGTGTGGTGCCAACCAAACATCACACCAATTTTTAAAGTTTCAAAAATTCAATTAAATCATTTTTTGCACAACTCCTCAATTTTAAACAATGACGTCTAAGGGTAGTACGATTTACGTGAGTGTAGCACGGTTGAAATGTCTATCGAAACATGGCCGTTAACCAGGGGTTGTCAAAGTAGTTAAAGAGCAAAGCTTCTTAAATCACGAACTTCGTCATTCTATCATGGTAACGAAATATCATACTATCTCCACCCATTTCGGTTTGGTCAATATGTTTATTCAAAGTGGAGCTCGAATTATGCTTCAAAAAAGTGCCACAAAACTTGCAGTGGACCTTAAATTCTCTGGCAACCAACTCCGCCAAATCCCAATTGCACCAAATCGCTTCGTTGCGGTTATGAGGAACGACCCGAGCAACCGTCGGGTCGTCGCAAGCACCGATTGGGTCACGACGAACGGATGAAGCCACTTTCTTGCTTTTGCTTTTGGTTTTGCTAGTCATAGCTTGTGTTGATGAGAGGGAAAAAAATGGAGAAGGGCGAGAGTAAACCGAGACTTTTTTTTGTGTGTGTTTTTGCGTTTGTTAATGCGTTTTCGATTTGGGTAGTCAACCAATTGATCCAACAATTATTTATACCAAGTGGGGAGGTCAAAATACGGTTCCAACATTCATCTAACGGCTCTTAAAAACCGGTTATGCTGCTTTTTGAAGCTTTTTAATGGTAATACCCGATGGAACCGGGTACAATCGGGTCTGTATGAACCAATTTTGAAATATGAAAGGTAGAACCAGGTTAGACTTTCCGGCTATGAATGGGTACGGGTCCCACCAGGTACGACCTGGAACCGGTTCGGGTCGGGTCCTTACCCAGGTATTTTGTGCGCGTCAATCAATAAGCAGGACGAGATTTTAAAGCTTGTCCTTAAGCAACTAAGAACACCGCACGGGGCCTTAAAAGACGACTTGTTGACAGTATGGTGTCTCTAAGGTTGAGACAAGAGGCAAAAAGGTGGCATAAGCTTTCTAGTCATCTCCATCTTTAGCTTTATTTATCCTTTTTTAAGGGCTTTCTTAATGTTAATTGTTTTGTCCTTCATTGTTCATTCAATAATCAATCAAAGATCATATATTGTTTTTGGAGACCTGGCCTCTCATACTAAACAACCTTTTGACAGTGACAATGGCAAAAGCTCGCCTAGTCCGCAAAAGTTCACAGATGACCAAACCACTGCTTACATGATATAATCTCAAAGATGTTGCATGTTGCAGAAACAGAAAACATAATATTAAAGGCCTTACAGCTTAAATCACTTGACACCACACCATACCCCCAGGAATTAAATGGTCACAACTGATTTGTTCCAAATTCAATAAAAAGATAAATCTAAAATCGAATCAAATCCAAGGGAGAACATCTACCTTACCTTTCACTGATACTGCTAATTTACAGACTATAATAGCCCCCAGCCCCCCCTTAACAAAATTCAAAACCGTTCTAGCACCCAGCCGACACTTTCCATGTTTTAACAAAATAAAGATTTGTAAAGAAGATGGTTGTAGTGAAAGTAATGTTTATTACTTGAAGGTGTGTGAAATACATAAGCCACTACACCTATATATACACAACTAAACCCTAGCTAACAGCCCATAAAAAGCCCATGGGCTCTATCTAACCAAATGGGCTAAAACCCTAACTAAATACAATTAACACTCCTCCTCAAGTTGGAGCATAGATGTTAATCATGCCCAACTTGTTACAAATAAAATCTATCTGAGCTTTCCGGAGCGGTTTAGTTAGAATGTCTGCTAGCTGAAAATTTGTCTTCACATGAACTGGTTGAATGGAAGGAGGATCAATTTGGGTGCCTACTACCCGATCTCTGATAAGGTGGCAGTCGACCTCAATATGTTTTGTCCTCTCATGAAATACTTGATTCTTGGCTATGTGAATAGCTGACTGATTATCACAGTATAGCCTCATCAAGTCATTAGAAACAACCCCGAGCTCTCTGAGAAGACGACGAACCCATGTCATCTCTGATGTTACATCTGCCATGGCTCTATATTCTGATTCGGCACTCGACCGGGAGACCGTGTGTTGCTTCTTACTCTTCCATGATACAAGGTTTCCCCCAACAAACACACAATATCCGGTGGTAGATCGTCGAGAAATTGGACAACCTGCCCAATCTGCATCTGAGAACCCTGATATTCGACCATCTCCTTCTTCCGTGAAGGCACCTACACGACAATGACCCTGATCAGAGTATAATATGCCCAAGCCAGGTGAGGTCTTAAGATATCTTAAGACACGAAGGGCAGCATCCCAGTGACCGGTGTATGGTGTAGCCATAAATTGGCTCAGAACACTGACAGTAAAGGAGATATCCGGTCGTGTGACTGTTAAATAATTAAGTTTACCAACCAGCCATCTGTATCGCTCAGGATCTTTCATTGGATCTCCTTCCTTTGGGAGGAGTTTCTTTGTAGGAAGCATTGGTGTATCAACAGGTTTACAACCCAGTAAGCCGCATTCAGTTAACATATCATGAACATACTTTCGTTGGGAGAGAAGTATTCCTTGTGGAGAGCGGGATACTTCTATGCCAAGGAAATACCTCAGTCGACCTAAGTCGCTTACCTGAAACTGAGACTGAAGAAACTGCTTGAGTTCGGAAATCCCGACCTCGTCATCACCTGTGATTATAATGTCATCCACATAAACAACTACGATAATCCTCTTCCCTTTCTGGTGTCTAAAGAAGACAGAGTGATCGTAGGCACTCCGCGTCATCCCAAACTGTCCCATAACACTAGAGAATCGACCAAACCATGCTCTGGGAGACTGTTTAAGACCATATAGAGAACGACGTAGTCTACAAACTTTCGAGGCCTCCTCCTCAACGACGAACCCTGGGGGCTGCTCCATATATACCTCCTCCTCAAGAACACCATTAAGAAAGACGTTCTTGACATCAAGCTGGTGGAGCGGCCAATGATTAATGGCAGCAAAAGCGATGCAAATACGGACAGATGGCATTTTAGCAACCGGAGAGAAAGTTTCATCGTAATCAATGCCATATGCCTGAGAATACCCTTTTGCAACCAACCGAGCCTTTAAGCGGTGTAGGGAGCCATCCGGGTGTAGTTTAACCGTAAACACCCAACGACAACCAACAATACGCTTCTCTTTAGGAAGTGTTTCAAGATCCCATGTATGATTGGACTTTAGAGCCCCGATTTCATCTTCCATAGCCTGTCTCCATCCTGGGTGAGCGAGAGCGCTCGTCACATTTTTGGGAATCGGGTAGGAATCAAGGGTAGTGGTGTACGCATGAGATTCAGGAGATAGGTGGGTGTAGGCAACATAGTCCTGAATTGGGTAACGAGTACATGTCCGGGGTTCCTTGCGAAAGGAAATAGGTATATCGGGAAGTGGGGCACCAGGAGGATCATAAACAGGTGTGTCAGAGGTTGGTGGATCGGGTAACGATGTAGTAGTGAGAGGTGTGGATTGCTCAGATGTAGGCGGAGTATCGGAGGGTATTTCGGGGTCGTGGCCAGGTTGTGAATCAAGAGTCGCTGATGTTTGACCCCTACCCCGCCTAGCATATGTGAAAAGCAGTGGCGGAGATTCTGTCGGTGGGTCAGAATCAGTAGAGATTGGATCGATAAAAGGAATTGACACAGGAATGGTGGGGATGAAGGGAGATGTGGGTATATCGAGGTCGGGAAACGGGTCAGAAACAGGAGTGGAACACTCGGGAAAGTAAGGAGACTCGTGAAAAGTGACATCGGCACTGGTAAAGTATCGGTGAAGTGATGGGCTATAGCATCGATACCCTTTTTGAACCCGTGAGTTACCAAGAAAGACACAACGAATGGCTCGAGGATCAAGTTTGATGGTTTTTGGACTATGGTCATGAACATAGGCGACACAACCAAATACTTTAGGTGCGAGAGGAAATGGATCATCGTTGGGAAATAGTATAGAAAACGGTGTTTTACCATGAAGAACGGTTGAGGGCATGCGGTTAATCAGATATGTGGCAGTGAGAACGGCATCTCCCCAAAAACGATGAGGAACACGTGATTGGATCATGATTGTGCGAGCAACATCCAATATGTGACGATTTTTGCGTTCGGACACACCATTTTGTTGAGATGTATAAGCACACGATGATTCGTGAATAATGCCGTTGGTTTTTAAGTATGAAGAAAAGTCGGTGGAAAAATATTCTTTAGCATTATCAGATCGTAAAGTTTTAATGGTGGTGTTAAATTGGTTTTGAACATAAGCATTAAATTCTCGAAATATGGAAAATACCTCACTACGAGATTTCAATAAATAAACCCAAGTAGTGCGAGAATAGTCATCAAAATAAAATATTCAAAACCCAACGTAGATTTGATAGGGCAAGGACCCCATACATCAGAATGCAACAGTTCAAAACAAGAACTGACTCGATTGGGCACCCTAGGGGGATAGGGACGCCTGGTATGTTTACCAAGTTGACACGACTCACAATGAAAATTAAAAGACGAAAGTGGTAAATCTGGTCGCATTTGCCTCAGAACTGCTGTAGAGGGATGACCTAACCGACAGTGAGCCTCCCTGACAGCGGAATCACATAAGTTTGCTACAGGATGCGAAAACGGGGATATACGATAGAGACCTCCTGATTCAAAACCAGTACCAATTACCCGATTTGTTCCTAGTTCATGAAAAACGCAGTGAGTTGGGTAAAAGGTCACAGAACAGTTGTTTTGTTTGGTAATCTGACTCACTGAACAAAGACTGGTAGGAAATTTAGGAACAAATAGGATAGAAGACAGTTTTAGGTTTTCCGAGTTACTGATGGATCCTATGCCGAGAACGGGACATGAAGATCCATCGGCAAGACGTACTGGTGCATGGGAAACATTTTGAAGACTAGAAAAAATACCCCGATTCCCAGTCATGTGATGTGTGGCTCCAGAATCAATCACCCATGATAAGTCAAGGCTAGAAGGTTTACCTGAATGTGCCGAGCTGGTTTGAGGATGAGGCAACTGGGAGGTAAGAAACCGTTGAATAAGATCATGCTCCTCTTTAGTAAATGTATACATGTATGTATTTTCGCCCATAGTGATACACGAAACTGAAAATTGACTGTGAACAGTAACAAGTGCGGGTGAAGGGCAGGAACAGATTCCGGCGTAAACAGTTACTCGTCGTGAACAGTTAATCCCGGCAACGAACAGTAATTCCGGCAGCGAACAGTTACTTTCCGGCAGTGAACAGAAATCCCGGCAGTGAACAGTGTTTTCCGGCGTGAACAGTGTTTCCGGCGATGAACAGTACCGGTGAACAGGGATTTCGCGTGAACAGTACTCGTCAGTGAACAGTAGTTTCCCGGCAGTGAACAGTGTTTTCCGGTGTGAACAGTGTTTCCGGCGATGAACAGTACCGGTGAACAGTGCTCGCGTGAACAGCCCTCGGACAGAACAAGGCAGAAGCTTGTTTCAGATCTGAAGGCTGCTGGTGACGGCTGGTTAGAATCAGGTTCGGGTCAGATCGCGGCTAGGGTTTGGATCGAGAGCCGTAGCTCTGATACCATGTAAAGAAGATGGTTGTAGTGAAAGTAATGTTTATTACTTGAAGGTGCGTGAAATACATTAGCCACTACACCTATATATACACAACTAAACCCTAGCTAACAGCCCATAAAAGACCCATGAGCTCTATCTAACCAAATGGGCTAAAACCCTAACTAAATACAATTAACAAGATTAAACCACTAGTATATTCTACGAATTTTCACTTTCTATAAATACCAACTCCTAATTTATCCATTTCTTTTGAATCACTTTTCACTAGCGTTATGAATGACTTTAGTTACGATTGCTTTGCAAAAGAAGCACCTTTCGCAATTGAAGAGATGGCGCTTGATGCAGCCAAAACATGAAACATGTTCGCATGGTTCGAATTTGGCATCTGCTTCACGAGTGTAGCATATGCAACACATGTTATCATCACTTTCGGTTTCTTCTTTGCGGGCCACCCTCTTCCCCAATGTTCTTGAGATAAGATGGCTAGAGAAATCTTCTAGTTGCCTCAGTTTTGCCGGATGAACATCCCCCTTTTTGAAAGTGCCAGCCTGGCAAAGTAATTAAAAAGAAAGTCAGAATAGAATATAACAATCAACAGAAGTATAGAAATAACCGATTTGGGTACCAGGTCAAATAATTTTGCTTCGCAAAACTTATTTGAATTTCTGGCAATACATGAAAACACGCATTAACCAAACACAAATTCGCGGGTTTGGGTTTAGTCTAAATGGGTTCGGGCCAGATTCAGATCAAGCCCGTGAACACGTTTAGCTGAATGGCTCATTTCAGGTTGACCCATTTAACTCGCTTATTCTCATAATTTAAATAGTGTTTTTACAACATAACTTAAATTGATTGCGTATTTATGCCAAAAGTTGGGACAGAGTAATCAGCATCAAGTTTTATAGTTAAAACGTAGTTGTTTTATACACATTTGTATTTATTATTGTGAATTGTAAATTTGTAATTTAGAGCATTAGCATGCATAAAACAGCAAGTTAAACATGCCATGTTCGTGTTAATCCGCAAATACGTGTGTTCTGCTAAGGTTCATGTTCGTATTGTATCCGGGTTCGACTCACCAACCAACGAACATGGTCATTTAACACCCCTTAAAGGTAGAAATTTTGGTGGGCTAATATGGGTTAAACAATTATTGCCAGAATTTTAACTTTCTAAATGCGAAAAGTGTGTCAAAACTCAATGATAATCCAAAATTTTGAAAAAATATATATAAACAAGATTTTATGCATCACAACTCGACTCAATTTTTATAACTAACTTTTATAATGTTAAACCATTAAAGAAGCAAACAACTTTGTATCTTATCCCCTCACAATAACACACAATACCAAACACCTCTTAACTTTTTCAAAAGTTTTAAGTCATAAGTTGCTTAAAAAAAAAAGCAATCCCAAACACCCCCTTATTGTGAGTAGAAAAAATGGGTGAGAAAGTGAAAAATACTAACCCAATTAAATTCTAATAGGTACTGAAAACCAGATATAAGAATATCAGCACAGTCCATGCTTGCAAAAGTCACCAAAATATCGTTCTGCTCTCTAGAGTCTGTTATAAGACTAGCATCCAACAAATTCAAGATGATACCAACTAAAGGCGCCAAAATCATGCCTCTGTTGACTTTTTCTGGAGTTTGACCAGGTCTTCTAAGTGTCCTGTATAACAACAACCCGTTTCCTTTAGTTGACCATTTTGACGTTTAACCATTTGACCCATTGAAGATAAAACATACGAAGCAACACGTTTACAAGAAAATGGGTTAAACTTTTAACACCATTTGAAACTATGAAACACAAAAATTAGACCTGTAAATGGACCAAACGTTCAGTTAACAGTTTGTAAACTGTTCGGCGGGAAGCACGTTTATGTAATAAACAAACAAGTGTGAACAGAAACATTTGTTTATTTAGTTAAACGAACGAACATGAAAACATTTCTCATACGTTCATTTATGTTCTTGAACGTTTGCTCATTTAAATTCGATTATGTTCATTGGTTTACATTTGTTTAAGTTCATTAGTTTATACGTATTATAATTTTTTTAGTCCATTACAATTTAGTCTGGTTTTACCGATTTTTAGGCCAAACAGGTTGATGTTCACGTTTAATTATAATTGATGTTTGTTCACCTATGTCCGTGAACCGTTCGTTTATACTATTAATGAACGAACATAAACGAAAAGGGAACACTTTAATTTTCGTAACGAATGAGCACACACAAGAACAACCCGTTAGCAGGCCCAACTAAAATCTATTATCTAACATCCAAATGGAGACCAAAAGTGAAATAACTTTATTATCTGAAGAAATAAATACAGGTCAACAAATAAAAGAAACTTACAAGTCTGAGAATTCCATGTCAGCAACCGAAGTCAAATGATTGAGAACAAAAACAACCAACACCACTAATCTTTTCAAGTTTGTATCTGCACCCGACAAAAAAGCCTGAGGAATTTCACATGTGCAAAACTCCAGTAATCTTGCTAGATTGCTTGAAAGATCAAATACAATACTGCATTTCCTCTGCTGAAATTCTATCTGTAAAATCAAAAATGAGCATTTATTAAAAAAAATAATAAGAGAGGAAAATTGCACTTAATTGAGAAATATTATCATACCTGGTCTTTTTCTTGCATTTCTCTGACGGAAACTGAGAATTCTGTCATTGCCCAGCTAAGGTTATTAAAAAGACGGTTGAGAAATGCTGAAAATAATTCTTCGTCTTTAAGACAAGCCTTGCGTAACAATTTCTGCCAATAATGAAGCATAGATGTTAGAATCAACATTATTTTATTTTTGTAATGTTTTAGGTATTTTGGTAGTTTTACACCCACTTAACAGACCAAGTTAACGTCCACCATTTACAAGCCAATGCTGCTAGTTTGTGCAAACAGATGGATTAAAGTTACAATATTTAAATAAGTTGCAATATGGCCAAACCACAGGGACTATCCGTGTAACATGCACTTTTTAAGACATCTATAATCTATTACAAAATAATGTAATTACTTCACCTGAAAAACACTAGAAGTAGATGAAGACTTTGCATGCTTTGAAACTCCAAACCCGCAGCCTTTGGATAACCTTATAAGTATATTTGTTACAGGAACCCACGATCTACTATCAAACGCTGATAATAATGATGTTGGCAGACTACTAATTGCTGCTCGGTTGCTCTCAAAAGCAGCCAAAAACTCCTTGTATTGAACCAATGCAGAAACCGATTGCAAAAGTAAATCTTTTAATTCTGCACTTGTTATTCTCGGGTCACTAAAATGGGTAACAAAAGTAACCTGAAGAAACACAAAATCAAAAACATTCATTAATGTAGAATTACAAAGTTATTAAATAAAGATGAGTTAATTACACATAGTCCTTGTGGCTTGACCTGAGTAACACCATTGTGACAATAACCAAACGAACATTAATTATTAGCACACTTCCCTCATGTGTAGGTTTGTAAACAAACTGGGCGTCCAGTGAATCGTTCATTTTTATTCCAACTATTTAATAAACGAGCCAACATGAACACAAACTTTTGTTCATTTAATCAAACATATGAACACACATGCTTTGTTCGTTCATTTGCATTTGTGAACGTTCTTTATGGCCGTCCATATATGTTTGTTTATGCCCGTTTGCGTTTGTTAACTTTTGACTATATTGGATACTTATGTATTAGATTTCAACTGGTGTTCGTTTATGATTGTTTATGTTCATACATACTTGTCCATTAATGTTCACATAGAATGTTAACAAACGAACACGAAGAAGTTCATTTTCTTAACAAACGGAAATGAACAAGAAAATCTGTTCTTTAAGTTGTTCGTGTTCGATTTAAGTTATATGAACAGACATGAACATGCAGACATGAACATGCCCCCGTTCGTGTTCGTTTATAGGCATATATTCACGTGCAAAAGCATGAGAGTATTTCTTTCATTACCCACATATTATTTTCTCTCTGTTGTAAGTAGAATGGAATTAGAGAAGAGGGGGGCAAAATAAACACATATATTCATAATATTTGGATACACACTTTTTGCACGCGTGAGTATTTTTCTGTTGATAACTAGTGTCCGTTTGGCTTAATACCCAATATTGTGACAAAAATAAAAGCATGAAACCTGAACATGCAGCTTTTAAGCATTAGACTCCAAAGGTTTCACTGCAGGGACTATTTATGTATTTAGCTCAATGATAAGTTATAAAAGAGAGAACATACAAATGAATTAAGCCCTTGTTTAATATACATTCCTGCAGGGACAAATGGAGGGTCACTTTTTCTCAACACGTGAAAACAATCAACCTAAAAGGAATATCAAAGTTATGATTTTATAACATTTGTAATCAAGATAAAGAAAAGTAAAAGTGAGGGTTGATGTTTACCAGAGTTTCCAAATAAAACTCGGGAACGTAACTGAAAATCAAATCCATTTTGCTAAGGACCAGAAGCAATTCAACAATCCATATGCATAATGCATACATTCCTCTTTGTTTCCATCTGGCAAAAAGAGAGATACGGTACCTGTAACATAAGCAGTCCAATTAAGTTAAAAGAGTTGCATACTTGTATATGTTATTGTAAGAGAGTAAGAGATGATTTCATATATCTGCTACAAAACTTGGTATGATGCTACATTTACTGAACAAAAAATCATAATATCAAATATACCCATTTTCAAATTTATGACATTTATATCATCCCTTAAAGCTTGCACTAGGATATGCGAGTTTGTAGTGTAAAAGATAGGCTTGTAAACGAAGTGAACTAACATGAACGAGGCATGTTCGCGTTCGCTCGTTTAGCTTTATTATCCGAACAAACAATCGAACATGAACACTTAAATGAACGAGGATTTCTTGTTCGTGTTCTTTCATTAAGAAAGTGAGTGTGTTTGTTTTAGTTTGTTGATAGTATAAATGAACGGCTCGTGAACGTAAACAATCACAAACGAACAAACATGACTGAAACATAGATGGATGAAAATCGAGCCAACACCAGTTAAAAGTAAACGTGAACATCAATCTGTTGCGCCTAAAAAGTTAATAAAACCATGCTTTAAAAAAACGCTTACGAGGCGGCTGCAAAACGAATTTGAGGCGGCGCCTCAGGGGATAGAAATAAACGTACGCCTCTTCATGGCCGAGGCGGAAAAAAACGTCCGAGGCGGAAACAACGGCTAAGGCGTTAAAGAGGCGGGAAACCCAAACTTTTTTGTGTGTTTTAATGTTTTAGACTTTTGGTGTCAGTTTCAAACTTATGTCTTTTATTATGGTTTAGACTTGGTGTGTTTCTCATGACTAGTGAATCTGATGATGAAATTATTTTGGAAAGTTCTTTGTTTGATGTTAAGTATTTTTTTTAATAAGATATATAATTTTTATATTCATTTTTAAATTCCGCCTCGAGCTTACGCCTCGAGAGGCTGTGGGAAAACGCCTCGAGGCGCGATTCCGTACTTTTAAACCTTGAATAAAACCAGACTAAGGATGTGACATTTTAGTTTCATAAAACATGACTAAATTGTAATGGGCTAAATATTTTAAATGCATGTATAAACAAATGCAAAACTAAACGTAAACTAACGAAAATAAATGAACATAAACAAGCATAAATGAAAAAAAAAGACATGTCTTCACGGTCTTTCTTTTAACTAAAGGGTACATTGATCAAATCATAATTTGTATTGACATGGGTGCACATGAAATTAGTACTTTGGATAGATATGTTTGATATATCTTTTTTTGGTGGGTAAATAGATTTTATGCATGTTTTAGGGGTATATATGAAATTGCCCGAATGCAACTTTTTAGGGGCACATATGAAATTTCCCCATAATCAAGATATAAGTTATAATCATATTTTTCAATAGAAATATAGACTTTAATTTTCTGTTCACATTTTACATACTGACCAAAGAAAATTAGAGCTAAGATATTAAATGACTACAAAACTGTATAAATATATAAGCATTTACCAAGCACAATGGCGCACAGAATCAGTAACCTCTTCACGGTAGATAATTCGGGACTCTTTAAACCGCCTTAACTGTTCACCACTACCTCGTTCTCTTATTTCTCTTTCTGTTTCTTCCAGCTGTGCAATTGAATGTGACTGGTGGGTCATGTAAGCAGATGCCTGCAGTAAAAGCAACTCATGTTAAACAAATAAAGCATCTGCATACATAAATAGTCAAAAAAAATAGTATTGAAAATTTACAAACAAATTTGACCTGCTTAAAGTTCGGTGCAAGGCCCAAATGGTACAACAAAATTATAGCATCCAGAAGCTCCTCTACTAATGTTGAAGAAGATGAAGTACTCTCCAATGCTACAACACTCATTTGCTGCACAGGGCGATAACCAAACTCAGAATCGGAATGGTCACTTGTACTAGGTTTATCCGCCATGTCAGCATTCAAATTGCCAGCACTGCACTCAGTTGCCACCTGCGCAGACCTCTCTGGAATGGAATTGCAATGACTCTGAGAAGCTTTAGTTGTATATCTAAACGAATTCTTAGAACTTCTTGAAAAATTAGCATCCAAACTCAAACAACAGCACGGTTTCCGACTCCTGGCGTGACTGATTCTAGATTCTTGGTCCACATCATCAACACAACCTTCCTCCCACCGAACCAGTTCTGATTCCGGGTCCATGTTTACAGGGTGTGAATTAGCTAGATGACTGTAGGACCCACCGAGTCTTGGGATTTCAACTCGGTGAGGGTCGTTTTTGAGAATCAATGGAAGTGGGAAACTTTGTTGACCACCTCTGTGAAGAAACCCAATAGTGGGCCCGCTGGGCCCACTAGTTCGTGAACCGGTCATCCAGCCCGTTGCAGATCCTTCTGATAAGAAATGAAGTATAACTGTGAATAATGAAACAAGAACTGAGTTGCTTGATACGCCAGCCGGTGGTATGTCACGATCTGCTCCCCTATTTCTTAATATGATATTCTGTAAAAACGTTCTAAAGACCGAGCCGGGTAACTGAGTAGGTGTGACAGGTGGAATGAATTGCATCACTAGACAACAAAGTTCCCGATGTTTCTCCTCGATCTGTGAAAGGAGTGCATAACTTATAAATGAACTGAATGAACACGAACAATTAAACGAACAGGGTTTTCTTGTTCTTGTTAGTTCGTTAAGAAAATGAGCATGTTCGTGTTCTTTTATGTTAGTTACGAGTATAAACGAACAGTTCACAAACATAAACGAATGAACATAACTGAAGTTAGATGAACGAACATAACTGATCTAAAACTAATCAGACGTAATCGTGAAGAACAATGTGTTAGCCCTAAAGTGTTATTAAAACAACACTAAGTTGTTACATCCAAAAATTTTAAAAGTATAACATAAAGGACGTAAACTAGCAGACAAACGAAATTTAAATGAACAAACGTAAACTAACGTTCACAAACATAAATGAACAAACGAGACATGTGTTCATGTTTGTTCGTTAAACTACATGAACCAACTTTCTTGTTCATGTTCTTCGTTGACCGTCCCGCCAAAAGCTTCACAAACTGTTCATTATACGTTCAGTACGTTTACAGGCCTATGCATAAGTGCTGGATTCATAAATTGTGAAACTATTTTACCAACTTTCTTGTTCATGTTCTTCGTTGACCGTCCCGCCAAAAGCTTCACAAACTGTTCATTATACGTTCAGTACGTTTACAGGCCTATGCATAAGTGCTGGACTCATAAATTGTGAAACTATTATAAAAAAGAACTTTATTCATTAGCATTTTAAAGCTTGTACTTATATCAAGGGTTTTCTCTTCATCCTCCATTAGTAGAAAACAAAAAATAACAGAAAACACCAAATGGAGAACATTAAACCGAACCTTATCAATTACTTCGGTCAAAGTTCTAGTGGTCAACATCATGCTACTTTCATGACAAATATCTTCACACGAACCAGGCCACCATGCATCAGGTATCATACACTGAAGATCTTCTTTATTTGGACATCTTTGAGTCAAAAACCCTTCAAACAAAATCTCAAAGTCCGGCACCTTCCACCAAACAACCATCAAATCTTCGCGTCTTAAAATGTGACACGCCAATGCAAGATACGGATACGAACCCGTATGCGGACTATCTGTTAACACAATAGATGCAGTCTTACAATAATAAGAAAGTGCAGATAGAAGATGTTCAAACATCATAGTGGACCCCGGGAACGTGAGTAAGACATCAAGAACCTTATCCAAACTTTCATAATCATGAGGTGCTTGATCCTTGAAAACATCCATTAGAAAAGACATAACCGGGCCCCAACTTATGTATTCTACATTCTCCACATTTGCATCAAGAGAAGAGAATAGCTCCATGCAAATCCCATGTGAAACGGGATTATATAACTCGTTAACAGGCATAAACCGTTTTAATCTTCTTAGTTTTTCCATATTCAATAGCTTTGAAAAGCAATGAAGTAAATGAACAGCTAATTGATTATTTGAAGGCGGGATTTGAATTGGGTGAAAGTCTTCAACCGGGTATCTAAACGGGCGGGCCCCGAAGTTTAAATCGCACCGTTCACCTTCAGAGAGCGAAATAGCAGGATAATAACCTAGCCCAGGTACCATTTTCCTTATTCCTTTAAATGCGACACCGAGCGAAACGCCATTTCTATAATATGAAATCACATCAGCTTCTAAATCTATGCAGCATCCAATGACATCACCAATAACCCATGACTGACCATATGGTTGAGCACTAAAGTTCCATTTAAAGCCACGTTTCCCATCAAACGCATATGAATCATCAACATCACCAACACCTGAATGTTCCGTAAACGGGCAGAAAATAGTGGCCCACCCGAGCTGCTGTAAACCAGCGGTTTCTAGGATTACTTCATACATCCATTTACCTTTCCATACGCATGCATTTGCGCGTGCAGAACTGAATACTGTATGGCTTTCAACTAGTGAAGGCGATTTTATTAATAAAAATTCGCCATACACACTTGTTCTTCAAGTTTAACGGTGTAAGGTCTTGAACCGTCAACGGTGGCAGATATTCCTTCTTTTGATGTATCAGTGGTTAATAAGTTCTTGTGATGGTTTAAGTAATCGTTCTTTATAATAGAACAGATTACATTAGCATCAATTTGGCATGTCAGTGGATTGATTATTTTGAATGGAAGGTCAAATATGTTTTCAAGAGTTCTTTCAAGTGACTGTTCACCAAAATCACTACAATACGAGATAAGACGGTTTTTCTGACTACTTTCTTTCCTATCTTCACCATTTAATATCAGGGCTAAACCAGAAGCAAGCCGGTTTATGTGTTGGCTGTCATCAGCCATGAATGACAAAGTTTCAAAAGCTTAGAAGACAAATCTTCAAATTTCACCCTGAAAATTACAGAACAGTAATCAGCAAACAGAATACACGAATGAATGCAAATGCTTAGGTGAACCAAACGCCCGGCGGAAGTTCATTTATGTTCGTTCAATAAATGTATGCACATGACCAAGAAATTCCATTCGATTAACTAAATGAATGTCGTGTTCATTCAATTGCGTTCGTGAACATTCAATAATGCGTTCATTTACATCCATTTATTTCGTTAATGTTTGTTCACTAGAGGTTTTTTATATTTTGTAACGGCTTTTCACGTCTTATCATATAGATTTAAGCAAAACTATTAACAATAAAACAAATAATTATCATATAATTAATTTATATGTAAATGAACATACGAATATAAATGTTAAAATAAAAATCAACACAGAGTCAGTAGCCAAACCAAACCGTTAACACGGTGGTATAAAACAGTGTTTGTTTGTGTCAGTTCACGGAACAAAACTTTGTTCACCATTAGCCTGTCCAATAATATAATAGCTTAACAAACAGCAAGACTATAAATAAAAGTAAACAAATAAATAAGAAAGTAACAAATCGGTAATGATAAATTGGGGGAAAATGAAATCCAGTGGTAGAATATCACAAACGCATTACTCGGCAAATCAATACACTTACGGATCATTGACGACCGTACCAAACACGTATCCAGTTAATTAATCGTATCGCTTGCAGCACATAAAACTGAAGAATCGAAAATCAGAGACAGCGATATTGATTGATTGAAAATGATAGAAATTAGGGTTTGGAATTTGGGAAGTGAAGGAGACTCAAACAAAACAAAGGAACTGCATTGCAGCTAGTGAAATTGAAATAGAATTAGGATTGTTTACCGGCACGTGGCGGTTGTGTTTACCGAGATCTGGCGGCGGCTTCGTCCATTGAGTACCCTTCCCCAAGTCTGTCCCTATAAATATAATAATAATTACAATTTTGATTTTGGAAACACGTGTTTCTTACGGCACCTGTTTCTTTCCTTTTTTAACGAAAATAAAAAGGGGGAAATTCCCAAAATAGGTATTTATAAAAACAAAATTCTAGTTTTAGTTATGATTTTCAAATAATTTCAAAGATAGGTATTATAAACTAGTCGTGACGAGTACATTATTTTAGTACACGAGTAGTTTGCAGATCCAATCAAAACAAGCCATGTGGCCATAAAATAACCGTGACGAGTAAGTTCACTAACCATCTAGTCGTCACGACTAAAGTAATTGCATGCATCGTAATCAACAACCACGAGTACTGCATAGATGTTTTAGTCATGACGAGTAGATTGCAATTTTTCGAGACACGAGTAGTTTACTAAACTAACCATAACAAGTTGTTTTGTTTAGCAAATTCATCGAACCAGTTAGTTTTACAAAAAACTAGCTGGACCGGTTAGTCTGAAATCTCAAATAGTAACTACGAGTAGTTCTTCCGTAGACATATCCAATACTAGGAGTTTGTTACCAATTAACCCGTCACGACTAGTTTGGCATTATAATCTACTCATGGCTACTCATTTTAGCATTAATGCGATTCAATTTAAAATATTTTAAAAGATTACTCGCCACGGTACGGATGTGTAGTTCGGAGACAAAAGACTCTAAGCGGTTGATTATCACCTAATGGTGTTTTTTATTCGTAAATACGATTTGTGGTATGGTGATTCCAATCAGAAAACCCTCCAATTTAATTATAAAATATTCTAAAAGATTACTCCCTGCTGCTTGAAGAAGTGGGTTCCGATAAAGTAGACGCGTCGTTCATGCATTTGCAAACGGCAATTACATGACTACAATTAATTGCACTGTGGCGAGTAATCTTTTAGAATATTTTATGATTAAATCGTATTAACGCTAAAATGAGTAGCCACGAGTAGATTATAAGGTCAAAGTAGTCACGACTGGTTAATTGGTAACAAACTACTAGTATTGGATATATTTACGAAAGAACTACTCGTATTGGGAATGTATAAGAAAGAACTACTCGTAGTTACTATTTGAGATTTCAAACTAACCAGTCCAGCTAGTTTCTTGTAAAACTAACCGGTTCGATGAATTTGGTAAACAAACAACTCGTTATAGTTAGTTTAGTAAACTACTCGTGTCTCGAAAAGTTGTAATCTACTCATCACGACTAAAACATCTATGCAGTACTCGTGGTTGTAGATTAAGATGCATGCAACTACTTTAGTCATAACGACTAGATGGTTAGTGAACTTACTCGTCACGGTTAGTTTATGGCCACGTGGCATGTTTTGATTGGATCCGCAAACTACTCGTATACTAAAATAATCTACTCGTCACGACTAGTTTATAATACCTATTTTTGGAATTATTTGAAAATTATACCTAAAACTAGAATTTTGTTTTCATAATTTCATAAATACTTATTTTGGGAATTTTCCCATATAAAAATCTCCAAAATAGCCCATCTTCAAAATGAGAATCCAAATTTGTCCCTCCAAATTCAAGTTTCCAGTTTTGTCCCATAGTTATCTTGTCACGTCGACGTGTTAGGGAATACCGACGACGTGTTACTAAACGAACCGGATAACGACACGTGGCCAGAATCTGGCCGGAATAGGTCGTCGACGATGTGTTATCGAGACCATTTTATCGCAGACGATTTGTTATACATGTTCTTGTTCACGACATCAATTGTCGGGCCGTCATACCTGACACTCGTGTTCACATCGCCGGCGACAGCTTACCGGATATCATGGCCGGCGACTTGTTGACAAAACATAGGGTTGAAAATGCATTTTTGGTGCTAACGCAATGTTGAAGATGCGTTTCCGGTGCTAACATAGGGTCGCCAATGTGTTACGTATAACTTGTCGTGCGTTACATGTTTTTTATTAATGCATCATGCCCTATCCTCTTCTCCGCCAATATGTCGTTACGTACCTACGTTTACATCCAACAAGTCGTGGCCCAACACTATATCAGATTATATGGTTATTTACTTACATTAGAGGCTTCGTTTTTTTTTTCTCGTCACTTAATGATCTTCACTTAGAAAATGGAAGTCGATAATATTGTCTGGTATCTTGATTATATAAGATCTTGTTCCAGTATCAAGTAAAATCTCACAACTTATGATGTTGATTGGTTTGATGGCATAGAGAGCTTTATTGACGCTTTCAACGTCAATAAAGTGAAGATCATTTGGCGACGATATTATCGACTTCCATTTTCTAAGTGAAGATCATTAAGTGACGAGAAAAAAAAAACTAAGTCTCTAATGTAAGTAAATAACCATATAATCTGATCTAGTGTTGGGCCACGACTTGTTGGATGTAAACGTAGGTACGTAACGACATATTGGCGGAGAAGAGGATAGGGCATGACTCGTTAATAAAAAACATGTAACGCATGACAAGTTATACGTAACACATCGGCGACCCTACGTTAGCACCAGAAACGCATCTTCAACCTTGCGTTAGCACCAGAAATGCATCTTCAACCCTATGTTTTGTCAACAAGTCGCCGGCCATGAGATCCGGTAAGCCGTCGCCGGCGATGTGAGCACGGGTGTCAGGTATGGCAGCCCGACGTTGACATCGTGAACAAGAACATGTATAACAAATCGTCTCTGATGAAATGGCCTCGATAACACATCGTCGACGACCTATTCCGGCTAGATTTTGACCACGTGTCGTTCTCCGGTTCGTTTAATAACACATCGTCGGTATTCCCTAACACGTCGACGACGACAATATAACTATGGGACAAAACTAGAAACTTGAATTTGGAGGGACAAATTTGAAATTTCATTTTGAAGATGGACTATTTTGAGGATTTTCCCACACTTTTATCTACGCCCTAATCATCTTACAACCCTATCAAAGTGTCAACATCACTCCGATAAAGTGGTCGAGGAAGTTTTGCCACATAGTTTCCTTCCTGTCTTGGTAGAGGGAATTTTACCAAAAGTACATTTAAATATATTTTTTTTAAATAAACAGAGAATTGCCTTGGTGCTTAGTACGGGGTGACTTAGTGGCAAAAGGCCACCGCCGGTTGGCCCAACCCAGCCGTACGAAGCCTTTAAGCGCCTTATCTTCAATTTCGAGGAAAACCCACCCACCCGTAGACCCACTAGTGGTAAACCCAGATGCCTTCAGGATCGAACCGGAGATCACAAAGATCCCAGCCTTCATTCATTAAGCCACCCATGTCCTTCCCAAAGTGATGTATGTGAGAATCGAACCTGAGTTTAAACTCAATTTTTCTACCATTACATTCCATTAGAAAGTACATTTTAATGACAAGAACAAAGGTAATTTGTTGTTAAAAAATGATTTCATTTTTGTTTTTAAATTTCAGTTTTTTGTTTATTTTCTTAAAAGTATAAAGTATTTTAGTTTTTCAAGATCAAAGATTATTTATGTAACTTATTCAAATTAATTTGACTTGATTATTAGAAAGGGAGTAACGACGCAGTTTATTGCCTATTTACCTGTCTCTCTATTGTAATTGGATCATTTTATTATAATAATCATCAAATAATATATTTGACTTAATATTAATGGGTATGGTATGAGTATTATGTTATTTGTGGTCTAGGACATGTTTTTGTGTCCGTTTTGGTTTTTAAAGTCTTCTTTTTAACTTTCTTTTTTCTTCACTATCTCCGAGATCTTTTGTGTTGATTGGTAACTCGGTTATCCATTTCAAGGCATAGATGCTGTCATCATCAACTTTGTGAAGTGCTTGAACTTTGTAGTACATGTAGCACTTTGGAATAACTAATATATGGTCTTTTAACATACACTTTAAGTTTCGCTGTGTTAACATAAAGGTTATTGTGGCTTACACGTGAGACACTTCGTTGAACGGATCATAAGGTTAGTGTGAAAGACATGGCAGGATGTTTGTTAGCTTGATGCGACTTACCCTTAGAAGTATTCTTGTTGATCTCTATGGTTAGTGTAAATGTCCCAAATCTTTACTTAATGAAATGTATCAAGCTAAACCAGCATATGATTAACTTCAAACTTCACATATCACCAAGTTAATATTTTTCAAGTATATCTATTACATTTTCATCATCAAATATGTAGTTATGACCAGTTTTTCACTATAGCTCAAGCTATAGTTCTTAACTCACAGAGAACGCAAATCTTTTAAATATATTCATGGCATCTAGTAACGAGTTGATTAGGTGTGATATCTTAGAATTAAACCTGAATAGATGGGTTTACGAGTTTATAGGTTTATGTTATGTATTATTGGGTACATGGTATAAACCTCTGACGATCAGTACATCTTCTCTAACATCCTTAGGAAATTCTAAGTCGTAAATTAGTGTCATAATTCTAAGTCATGTATGAATAGACGATTAATGAATAACAACTCCCTCTTCTTCGTGAATTTGTGAATGGTATATTCAACATATTTAACAAATCATAAGCCTAACACAGCACAATTTTAAAACAACATAAGTATTCAAATAACAAAAATCTACGATAAAGTTTAAGGCACAAGTCAAACACAAGGACCACTAGTTCACTCCTCATGCCCACCTACATAGACTAACATTGGAGGCATATAAATTGGCTTTTACTACTTCCACAAAGTGCATGGCACATGTGATGGTTAGTAAAACACAAATAGAAACGGGCTCTAATTCATAAGTGTTGTTTATGTTAGCTTTGGCTATAATATTGTTAGTCACGAGTCACTAAAAGTGGCTCATATGCAATCTTGTTAGTAGCCACTACCATCACACATAAAGAACCTTTTGGGAATATATTTTAGGGTTATTTGGGCCAAACATGATCTTATCACTTGGGAGTTGGGAACATGCTTGTTTGGGTTGAAATAGAGAAAGGTCATCCATTCAATTATGGGTCAATTTCATATATGTTTTGGATTAATTGTATCTAGAAATAAACTTGTTCACAACGGGGACCAGTTTCAATTTCTAGTTTGATCGAGGAAATAAAGGTGTTGGGGTTCTTATGGGTTAAGAATATAGGAAATTTGAAGGGGCTTATTTGAGAGGATTGATGGATGTTCAAAGTGTAATTTTATGTTCTTGTTATGTGCTTGTATTGATGGTCTAACATCTTGCTAGTTTTTTAATGAAATTGTTTTCTAGTTGTTAAAAAAAGAATTTTATTAGTATTAATTTACCAAATCATATACTAAAAGTAGTTGCTTTAAATATGTTAACGGATATATAACTATTTGCACCTTTCTCTTTTTTTAACTAATTTTTTTAACACATAAATTCCATATTTACCTTGCTCTTGCAAGGATACGAACTCACAACTTCATATTTACAAGGACACCATAACACTATACCAATAGATCTTATATTATGAGTTATATCTCTCTTTTATTTCACTATTGCCAATAAGTGTGTTATGAGTTTATAGTTACCTCGCTCTCATATCTTTTCAATATTACTACTAAGCATGTTATGTGATTCTCAAGATTTCCAATGAAAAATTGATTTAAATGTGTTATATAGAACATTCTTTTACAAGATATTATATATATATTATAATAAAAGAAAATAAATGAGAGACGTGTCAAAGTAAATTATAGAATGACTCTTGACAATCAATTCCCGCTATTTTTTCCAACCATTCATTCTGTCTGTTGGATGCGCGGCCCAAACCCAAATACCTAAATTGAAACCCAAACCTCTTTGGATATGTCAGCGTGTCTTTATTCTCAAAACGATGTCTCAAGAATTTGCTTTCCATCAAAAAGGTTGTGAAGAGGTAGGTCCCAGCAGAGCATAGTTGGACCCGCAAGACTCACCTTGAAAAGCGACGTCTGCGCGGTTGGACCCGCAAGACTCACCTTAAACAGGGACGTCTGCGCAGTTGGACCCGCAAGACTCACCTCGAAGAGAGACGTCTGCGCAGTTGAACTCGCAAGACCACCTTAAAGAGGGATGTCTGCGCAAAGACCAACTGGATCCGCAGGACCAACCATGCTCAGAGACATGACGTCCTTACGCGCAGTATGCAAGCTGTTCCCGCAGGAAAAGCCTCCCAATGGTGACGTACTCCGCCTGTTCCCGCAGCTACGGATACTAGCCATCAGGGAAGGCTACTCACACAGCAAAGCTACACTCACAAGGCACTAACTCTCAAATAATTCAGTAATGTCACCTGAAGAGGGAATGAGCAAGCCGGGAATACTCCCGCCCAAAGCCGGGAATTCTCCCGCCCAAATGAGCCAGTCCGTACGCTACTGGAGGACCTTTTGTACTATACCTGCCAAGGTATGGACAAAAGATCTGACCAAAGCTGCGACAGCTCACTGACAACAGTACGACGAGCAGCACGCTCTAGTACTTAATGTCACTATCAGCCGCTTCCTACTCACCAACCCTTGTCGTGGCACGTGCATAGCCTGCAGTTGGTGGAAAAGGAATAGTACACAGCCGGCCATGTCACTATCAGCCGCTGCCTACCCACCAACCACCAGCACGGCACGTGCGTAGCCCACAGTTGGTAGAAAAGGAATATAATACAGCCGGCTGTACCTTCTTGGACACCTACCTTCGGCTATAAATACTCCAACACCTTGGAACGGTATCATCATCTTCTCTCTAGCTATTTCTCTTAATATACACTTATATTCAAGAGCAATCTAGTCTGATTCTCACGCCGGAGGGTGGTCACAAGGAGGTACCCCCCCCTTCTCAGTGACGAGCTCACGGTGTCTGTTTTGCAGGTCACCAGAAGAACAACCATCTTTGCCGGACCTAACCCTCGTGGGAAACATCTATTTAACCCCCAGATTATCCGTAATCTGCCGGGGTCGATTAGTGTTTCTTCATTGGCGCCATCCGTGCATAAAAGCTAGAACTTATTCTTTTTCAGTTTTTTCAAAACTTCTGGAAAGATGGTTAACGTTACTCCGGTCCCGAGGCCAGCAAGTGACCAAGAAACCCCGATAATCACAACCCCAGCCACTGGGAGGAACACCGGCAAGTACACAGATTTTACGAACACTACCCCGGTTACTCAAGCCGGGGCAAGTGCAGTAAATTTTACGAACACTACCCCGGTTACCCAAGCCGGGGCAAGTGCAGTAAACAATCATCCCCTGGGATTCATTAATACCCAGGCAGAAAGACAACAGGCGAGGCTCCCCCGCCAAACACTTGATCAAGTTAAAGCGTGGGCGGAAGCACGTCAGAAGGAATTCCAAGCTGAGTTGGACGAACGCTTACGTTCACTCCAACAGGCTGACGAATTCGGAAGCACTCGACAACGGCTCAACATGAGCAGTGAGTGCGAGTACTCGGACGATGATCGGGAGGAATCCGACAGTGACGCAAACCCTCGCCATAGGGCGAAAGGGAAGCGTAACGAAACGGACTTCCAACCGAGAAGGAATTTTGGAGAAACCTTCAAACAAAGGAACGCGAGGGGGAAACCCACGTGACTTCTCCAAAACCTTTAGACCAACTGCTGCAAATGCGGGAACATCCAAGTTTGCAAGGGACATTGCGGAAGCAATCGCCCCGAAGAGTGCCAAGCAGATGCCCAACATCGGCACTTATGATGGTATATCCGACCCAGACGATCACTTGAACAGATTCATAGCGGGGGCAACCGTCAGCAACTGGACGGAACCCACGTGGTGTTATATGTTCCAGATGACGTTGGTTGGAGCGGCTAGAGCGTGGTTTGACCGTCTACCGGTCCACCACATCTACGATTGGGTGGACTTCCAACATAAGTTCAGCCAACACTTCAGTCAACAGAGGAAATATACTGAAGAGCAGTGGACGATCCTCAACTGCGTTAGAGAGGAGGATGAATCTTTACTAGACTTCATCACTCGCTTCAACTCGAAAAAGCTGAGTCTGGGCACTATAAGCGAAGATCTTGTTCGCGCTGCTTTCATCCAGGGCGCCGAATACCCAGAGCTTATCCGCACGTTGACGGGTAAAGACGGCATGCCATCCACATGGGATGCCATCATGACGGCGGCCAAGCGCTTTGCCGAAACAGAGAAGCAACTGGGTGGGGATCTACCCCATAGTACAAACCTCTACGCGCAGAGGATTAGAGAAAACAACGTCCGGACCGCCCGGCAAAACAAAAAGAGGAAGCTAGGCATTTGGCAGTCAAGGGTAAACTTTGACACCTCATCCAGCTCTCGCTCTTTAGTAGGCGGAAGGGATAACACGCACCCATCAAGCCGATACCCCCGGTGGACGCCGCTCACCAAAATCGTCACGGAGATATTTGCCACTGAGAAACTCCCATGGCCAAAAGCTCCAACGGTCCGGCACCGACCTGACGCGGATCAGAGCAAATCCTGTGACTTCCACGGGACAAAGGGTCACACCACTGAGAAGTGTATATCCTTGAGGGATATTGTTGAAACATTCGTCAAGGATGGAAAACTTACACACCTTGTGGCATCAATCAATAATGGAGGGAAGAATGACAACCGATACAAAAGCAACGGACGAAAGCCCGTTGACATCAGCATCCACATGGTTCATAGTAACATCAGAGGAAGAAAAAGACGGACGACAGAACCATGCGCATGGAAGGAAGCTGAGGTGCGCTTCCCTCGAGTGCTAGGAGGACCCAGCAAAGAGGGCCCTATCGTCATCAAAAGCCAGCTGGGGCATTACATCACTTCCCGCACTCTTGTTGACAACGGCGCCTCGTCAACGGTTATGTACAGGCAGTTCTTCGACAAGCTAGACGATGAAGACAAGGAACGCCTGGAAACGGTCTACGCCTCGATGGAAGGGTTTGACGGCAGCACAAACACCCCCCTGGGTATCCTATCCTTCCCCGTCATTCTCACAGACGGGAAACACTCCCGCACAGAAGACGTGGACTTTGTCGTAATGAGGAAGCCACACCACACATACGACATTCTCTTCGGGAGAGATGGGATGGCAAGATTCAATGCCGTGGTATCTTCAGTCCACGGCATGATGGGACGGCCAACAGCTGAGGGCGTAGCGATGGTCACCGGTATTCCCCAGGTATGCATCGCATCTGTCTCATCAACACCCAAACCAAAGATGGTAAAACCAACCATCACCGAACCAGAAGAATGGGCCTTCAATGGAAAATACCCCGACCAGGCGGTTACCATTGGCCCAACAGTCACTGATCCTACGCGCACCTTACTCAAACGCTTACTACAGAAAAACGCGGACATCTTCGCATGGACACCAGCTGACATGACTGGTGTACCTCGAAGTAAGGCAGAGCATAAGCTCAAGTGTGACCCGGCTTTCACGCCAGTCATACAAAAGCGCAGAGTAATGGGGGCAGAACAAGCTAACGCGTGTAGAACCCAAGTCAAGGAACTCCTTGACGCGGGCATCGTACGCGTTAGCAGATATCAAACATGGGTTGCAAATCCCGTCATGGTACCGAAGTCTAACAAGCAATGGCGCATGTGCATAGATTTCAAAGACTTAAACAAAGCATGCCCCAAAGATTGTTACCCGTTACCCGAAATTGATCTTAAGGTAGATTCGTTAGCACCGTTTCGCCTTAAATGCTTCCTTGATGCGTATAAAGGGTACCATTAAATCCACATGGCCGTTGACGATCAGTACAAAACCGCATTTCGGACGCCCAATGGCACATTTTGTTATCAAATGATGCCATTCGGACTTAAGAATGCCGGGTCCACATACCAACGCCTGATGGACAAAGAGTTTCATACCCAAATTGGGAGGAACTTAGAAGTCTACATGGATGACTTGGTCATCAAAAGCCTTGACCCAGAAACAATGTTGAAAGACATCGAAGAAACTTTCAACACGCTCAGAAAGATAAACATGAAGCTCAACCCGAGCAAGTGTTCCTTTGGGATGGAAGAAGGGAAGTTCTTAGGAGTCATTGTTACTAAAGATGGCTTCAGAGCGAACCCTGAAAAGGTCGAAGCCATTATCAAAATGGAATCACCTACTACCATCAAGCAAGCTCAGACACTGAATGGACGCCTAGTTGCACTTAACCGCTTCTTGGCAAACCATGCGGATAGGTCGTTCCCATTCGTGTCGACGTTGAGAAACTGTTTAAAGAAAACGCACTTCCGCTGGACACCAGAAGCGGAAGCAGCTTTTCAGGAAATTCGGTCACGCTTGATCGAACTCCCAACGCTCACAGCACCAGAAGCGGGGGAGGAATTAATCCTATACCTCTCCGCCACAGATAGAGCAACCGGGGCCGTCCTGCTAGTCGAGCGAAAAGGCATTCAGAAGCCAATCTACTATGTTAGCCGTGTCCTAACAGACGTAGAAACCCGGTACTCTACCCTGGAAAAATTAGTCTTAGCACTTGTACAGGCTTCACGCAGGCTAAGACGATACTTCCAAGGTCACCCAATCACCATTCTCACCAATTTCAAACTCGCAAACGTTCTAGGCAAACCCGAATTGTCGGGACGCCTAGCCAAATGGGCAATAGAATTGGGAGAATACGCGATAAAGTACAAGCCGCGACCAGCCATAAAAGGCCAGATCTTGGCCGACTTTATTGCAGAAGTCCCCGCCTCGCGGGAGAAAGAGTGCCAGGAAGAGGCTCAACCCTCTCCAGCACAGGACATCGATGATGTCAGGCGACTCTACACTGATGGAGCAGCCAGCAACGAGGGCTCAGGCGCAGGATTGAAACTAATCAACCCAGCGGGCCAAGAATACACTTACGCTATTCGACTGGATTTTCCAAGCACAAATAACGAAGCAGAGTATGAAGCATTCTTGGCCGGGCTGAGAATTGCGCGTGAGATGGGAGTGAAGAACTTGGAAGCCCACGTGGATTCCATGTTAGTAGCCAACCAAATAAACGGGACGTACACGGCCGTGAACGACACAATGGCGCTGTACCTCGCACAAGCAAAAACCCTCATGCGCGATTTTAAAGATTGTAAGGTCATACACGTCAAGCGTAGCGAAAACAAATCTGCAGATGCGTTAAGCAAGCTTGCGTCATTGGCCTTCACCCACTTAGGAAAGGATATCCGCATTGAACTCCTTGGCGCACCATCAGTCCCGCATAAGGAAATCTGTGTCATCCAAACCGGCACAGAAACATGGATGACACCAATAATAAATTACCTTGCGACGGGTATACTCCTTGCCCGGATGCAGCCGCACGTCGAGCTGCTTTGTCGTGAAAACGACAAGTTAAAGGCGGCTCGTATTCAAGAAGTAGCTCAGGCGCGGGCTATCCGGGAGGAGAACAGGAGACTCTCCGCCGTTGCTGCGGAGAAGGAGAAGGCCTTCAAGGCCCTCGAGATTGAAGTTCAGGCCCGTCTCGAGGCCCGTTCCAAGGCTACCCAAGCTGTTAATGAACAGCTTCGATTGGCTAAGGAAACTGCACGGAACGCAACTGAGAGGGCCACCAAGGCTGAAGCTGTTGCTGAGCCTCTACGCATTGAGAATGAGGAGCACAAAGCCAAATTAGAGAGGCTCCAGCAGGCTCATGATGCCTTGGCCATGGAAGATGCCAAGAAGCTCCAAGAGATCTTGGACTAGAGGGGGGTGCTTGACCACACTTAGCGTAAGCTAAAGGGCGTCGAAGAGGCTGCAGCCAAAGATGTGTTGCTTGCCAACCTTACAAAGAACGAAGCCGAACGCGCCCGTAATGAAGCTCAAGCTGCCCTCCAGGAGGCTCTGGTTACCAAGGAATGGCTTCTACGAGAAGCGTTGTCGCAGGTATGCATAGCTTCATAATATCTTTACGCTTTTCTTTGTACTTAGAAAAGGTTTTGATACTTGTATTTTTGTTTTGTAGGTTGTGCATCGGGTATTCACGAACACATCATATGACGATGCCATGAGCGCAGCCCTCAACGCTTCTCATGAGGATGGAGAAAAGGCTGGCTTCCTGCTTGGTCTAGGGTTCGTTGAGAAGGGCATCCCGCCTTCCAACTTCCCTTTATATGATGTGGATACTGAAGCTGTATATGACCAAGCAGTGAACCAGTATGCCGCCTTCCCGCACCCGGTGGTGGAGAAGGTGAACGAAGTTGCTGCTGCTGATGATGGGCTAACCATTCTCAAGACCTTCCTTGAACCGCCACAGCCAACTGATGGTGCGGGTACAAGTGGGTTTGGAGGGAGTGGCCCTGAAACTTGATCTTTTAAATCCTTTCCCACTGTTAGGATAGATTTACGTCTTTGTATAGATTTATACAAAGGCGGGATGCCCTTCACGAACACATCATATGACGATGCCATGAGCGCAGCCCTCAACGCTTCTCATGAGGATGGAGAAAAGGCTGGCTTCCTGCTTGGTCTAGGGTTCGTTGAGAAGGGCATCCCGCCTTCCAACTTCCCTTTATATGATGTGGATACTGAAGCTGTATATGACCAAGCAGTGAACCAGTATGCCGCCTTCCCGCACCCGGTGGTGGAGAAGGTGAACGAAGTTGCTGCTGCTGATGATGGGCTAACCATTCTCAAGACCTTCCTTGAACCGCCACAGCCAACTGATGGTGCGGGTACAAGTGGGTTTGGAGGGAGTGGCCCTGAAGCTTGATCTTTTAAATCCTTTCCCACTGTTAGGATAGATTTACGTCTTTGTATAGATTTATATTCTTGTAGGCAGGTAGATACCCGGCCATTCTTGTAACAGTTGAATTTTTATGGAATATAAATCTTTTGTGCGGGTAGGACCGTCGCTCTTGCTTTATAAACGTTATACAACTTGCTCATGCATATTATAGTTTAATTTGGCACTTGTTTTGCCGCATAAACAATATATGATTCGCTTGTGCATACTTTAGTTTAACTTAGCAATTTCTTAAGTACTTTGGATAAGTTAACCTTTCAACGTGGCAGATAATAGGTTAAAGTTTTGCTTCCTCTTTCGTGATTGTGCGGGTAAGACCGTCACTTTCACTTAGTAGGATGGCTAAACTTTACCTATATCTGACCTGCGTGGAGAGATTTTCTAAGTGTTCTGAATAAGTTAACCTTTCGACGCGCGGTTGTCAATAGGTTAATGTTCAGTTTCCTCTATCATGATTGTGCGGGTAAGACCGTCACTTGCATTTAGTAGGATGACCAAACTTTACCTATGACTGACCTGCGTGAAGGTTTTCCTCATCTTTTCCTTAGAAATTCTTGCCGTTTTTTGTGTTTAAGGGGGTTTTGCCGCCTTCCACACGCAACGACTTCTTTTCACACTTATTTATGCGGTGAATACCGGCATATCAGTGTTTTGGATAAGTTAACCGTTCGACGCGCGGTTGTCAATAGGTTAACGTTCAGTTTCCTCTATGATGATTGTGCGGGTAGGACCGGCACTTTCATTTAGTGGGATGACCGAACTTCACCTATGACTGACCTGCGTGAAGGTTTGCCGTTTTATGTGTTTATGCGGGTTTTGCCGCCTTCCACATGCAACGACTTCTTCACACTTATTTATGCGGTGAAGACCGGCATATCAGTGTTTTGAATAAATTAACCGTTCGACGCGCGATTGTCAATAGGTTAGTTCGGTTTCCTCTATCATGATTTGTGTGGGTAGGACCGGCACTTTCATTTAGTGGGATGACCCAACTTTACCTATAACTGACCTGCGTGAAGGTTGGCTGTTTTTTGTGTTTATGCGGGTTTTGCCGCCTTCCACACGCAACGACTTACTTCCCCACTTATGTATGCGGTGAAGACCGGCATATCAGTGTGGAAAATTCATAAGTATAAATGTAAGATTATCAGCGTCAATGTGATAAGGAGAATCATTTCCATTAGAAGTGGCTCTGGGCCTTTTCTTTTACAAGTTTGGAATTGATCTACATGCACTGTGTAATTGAGCTCCCTTCCATGTTGTTTGGATGGGAGTGCCATCGAGCCGATATGCACTTGGTTTGGAATCTCGTTGTTTACGCAGTATGTAGTCTCCAACATTGTAGCTGTAGTTTCGTGTTTTTCCCAACTGGGGTTCTACACGCGTTGGCCTGCTTAGCATCCTTTACGCCACGAGGTGTGCGAGTTCTCCATCTCTGACGAATGTCTCGATGATGTCTTTCAAGTCTATGCATTCGTCGGTGTTGTGGCCTTTTGTCCTGTGGAAGTCACAGAATTTGCTCTGATCAGCGTTGTGACGCTCTCGGATTATTGGAGCCTTTGGCCATGGGAGCCTCTCGGTGTCGAAAATCTCGGTGACGCTTTTGGTGAGCGGCGTCCACAGGGGGTTTCGGTTCGACGACTGCCTTTTGTCCTTTCCGCCTAACCGAGGGTGCGAGCCGGATGAGGTGTCGAAGTTTACCCTTGACTGCCAAATACCTAGCTTCCTCTTTTTGTTTAGTCGGGCGGTAAGGACGTTATTTTCTCTTGTTTTCTGGGTGTAGAGGTTTGTGCTTTGGGGAAGATCTCTACCCAGTTGCTTTTCCATTTCCGCGAAGCGTTTAGCTGCTGTCATGATGGCATCCCATGTGGATGGCATGCCATCTTTACCCGTTAAGGTGCGGATGAGTTCTGGGTCTTTCGCGCCCTGGATGAAAGCAGCGCGAACAAGATCTTCGCTAATACTGCCCAGACTTAGCTTCTTTGAATTGAAGCGCGTGATGAAGTCTAGTAAAGACTCATCTTCCTCTCGGATGCAGTTGAGGATTGTCTATTGCTCTTCAGTGTACTTTCTTTGTTGACTGAAGTGTTGGCTGAACTTCTGTTGGAAGTCTGCGCAATCGTAGATGTGGTGGACCGGTAGACGGTCGAACCACGCTCTGGCTGCTCCAACCAACCTCATCTGGAACATATAACACCACGTGGGTTCCGTCCAGTTGCTGACGGTTGCCCCCGCTATGAATCTGTTCAAATGATCGTCTGGGTCGGATATACCATCATAGGTGCCGATGTTGGACATCTGTTTGGCACTTCTTGGGGCGATTGCTTCCGCAATGTCCCTTGCAAACTTGGAGGTTCCCGCATTTACAGCGGTTGGTCTGAAGGTTTTAGAGAAGTCACGTGGGTTTCCACCCGCGTTTTTTGGTTTAAAGGTTTCTCCAAAATTCCTTCTTGGTTGGAAGTCTGTTTCCTTACGCTTCCCTTTCGCCTTATGGCGAGGGTTTACGTCGGTATCGGATTCCTCCGAATCATCGTCCAAGTACTCGCACTCATTGCTCATGTTGAGCTGTTGTCGAGTGCTTCCGAATTCGTCAGCCTGTTGGAGTGAACGTAAGCATTCATCCAACTCAGCTTGGAATTCCCTTTGACGTTTTTCCGCCCATGCTTTAACTTGTTCAAGTGTTTGGCGAGGGGGCCTCATCTGTTGTCTTTCCACCTGGGTATCAATGAATCCTAGGGGAGTATTGTTTACTGCACTTGCCCCGGCTCGGGTAACCGGGGTAGTGTTCGTAAAATTTACTGCACTTGCCCCGGCTTGGGTAACCGGGGTAGTGTTCGTAAAATGTGTGTATTCGCCGGTGTTCCCCCCCAGTAGCTGGGGTTGTGGTTACCGGGGTTTCTTGGTTACTCCCTGGCCTGGGGACCGGAGTAACGTTAACCATCTTTTCGGAGGTTTTGAAAAAACTGAGAGAATTAGTTCTAGCTTTTATGCACGGATGGCGCCAATGAAGAAACACTAATTGACCCCGGGCAGATTACGGATAATCTGGGGGTTAAATAGATGTTTCCCACGAGGGGTTAGGTCCGGCAAAGATGGTTCTTCTGATGACCTGCAAAACAGACACCGTGAGCTCGTCACTGAGAAGGGGGGGGTACCTCCTTGTGACCACCCTCCGGCGTGAGAATCAGATTAGATTGTTCTTGAATATAAGTGTATATTAAGAGATTGCTAGAGAAGATAAGATAATGAGATATCAGATAATGTAAGATAATGTGTCCATACCATTCCAAGGTGTTGGAGTATTTATAGCCGAAGGTAGGTTTCCAAGAAGGTACAGCCGGCTGAATAGTATTCCTGTTCTGCCAACTGTGGGCTACGCACATGCCATGCTGGTGGTTGGTGGGTAGGCAGCGGCTGATAGTGACCAGGCCGGCTGTGTACTATTCATTTTCCACCAACTGTAGGCTATGCACGTGCTACGACAGGTTGGTGAGTAGGCAGCGGCTGATAGTGACATTAAGTAATAGAGCATGCTGCTCGTTGTACTGTTGTCAGTGAGCTGTCGCAGCTTTGGTCAGATCTTTTGTCCATACCTCGTCAGGTACAATACAAAAGATCCTCTAGTAGCGTACGGACAGGCTTATTTAGGCGGGAGTTTTCCCGGCTTTGTGCGGGAGTATTCCCGGCTTGCTCACTCCTTCTTCAGGTGACATTACTGAATTATTTAAGAGTTAAGTGCCTTGTGCGTGTAGCCTTGCTGCGCGGGTAGCCTTCCCTGATGGCTAGTATCCGTTGCTGCGGGAACAGGTGGAGTACGTCGACCATTGGGAGGCTTTTCCTGCGGGAACAGCTTGCGTACTGCGCGTAAGGACGTCACGTCTCTGAGCATGGTGGGTCCTGCGTATCCAGTTGGTTTCTGCGCAGATGTCTCTCTTCAAGGTGAGTCTTGCGAGTTTAGCCTTTGCGCAGACGTCCCTGTTGAAGGTGAGTCTTGCGGGTTCAACTGCGCAGACGTCCCTCTTTGAGGTGAGTCTTGCGGGTCCAACTGGGCTCTGCTGGGACCTACCTCTTCACAGGGGCAAGATGGTAATCAACCAAATCTTTTAATTATGGATTAAATCAAAATTATTAATGTAATTCCTAAAACTTTACTAATATTCTGGACATGATTGTTGTCCCAAAATATATTGTCAACATACACACGGAAATTATTATAATTTAAAGTGGTAGATATATGTTTTAAGTTCTTGGAATAAGGAGTAGGTTTCTGGTATAGTGCAATATAAATATAAATAATATTACTCCACCATCATGCAAAGAAACTGATCTCTCAAACATAAACATAAACCTCTTTCTTCCACAACACAACTCAATTGTTGTTTTGTTTTTCTGTTTCAGATTTACACGAAACATAAATTAAGGTTTCAAGATCAAAACCCAACAAAAATTTGCTAATATTCTGGATATGAAGGGTGGTGATAGGCGGTGAATACCCCGGTGATGATGGTTGCCGGAGGTCGGTGGCGGCTGGGGATGTGGAGGTGGGTGGTGATAATGGTGGTGAACACGACTCAATTGTTGTTTTGTTTTTCTGTTTCAGATTTACAGGAAACATAAATCAAGGTTTCAAGATCAAAACCCAATAAAAATTTGCTAATATTCTGGACATGAGGGATGGTGATAGGCGGGTGAATACCCTGGTGATGATGGTTGCCGGAGGTCGGTTGTGACATTTGTCAATTTCGGGTTATTTTATACTTGTATTCTTAATGTAAACCCGACCCATTTTGTATCCCGAACCTTTCGATATTATCAAAATGATGAATTGTATGTTAAATATTTGTTTTATAGTTGTTGGGTTAAAAAAAACGCCCTTTTCGGTTCTTAAAATTCCCCGAAAACGCTCAAAACGAACTCCGGGGACTAAAACTACCAAAATGGAGACTTGAAGGACCCATTTGTAGTTTGTTTCATGAAACACCCTTTATGAAAGACCCATTCAACTTACTCTATATATACACACCCATCTTCTTCATTTGTGCTTGCTCATTTCTTCATTTCTCTCTCAAATTCTTGAATTATAAGGTTGTTCTTCATAAGCTAATCTTTCATTTTAACTAACTTCTCAACACTTAAAGCTTGATGTTACAACATATATATAATATACACTCCTTGTTTACCTTCGGTCTTTCATTTCTCTGGTCTCGGCCGGTTGAAATGTCGGGCTAGTAAGGCAAGGTTACATGGAGGACTTTGTAGTCCTTGTTTATATATTTAACAAATCTAACCATATAGTTTGTTATGCTTGCTTAACTTCTACATATTTTAGTTTATTGTTCATATTTGTCAAGTTCCATGGTATTGGGTATGTGGTGACTAGCCTCGGTTTCATCCCGAGTTGAGAACCGAACCAAAAACCGAACTGTTGTTTAAAAGCATTATTGTTAACTTTTTGAATGTAAAACTTGAGTATTATTATTTATAAGTTATTTTACAAGTTCCATGGTAATTGGGTATGTGGTAACCATCCTCGGTATTATTCCAAGTCAATGACCGAACCAAAAACCGAACTTTTGTTTAAAAGCTTTATTGTTAACTTTTTGAATGTAAAACTTGAGTATTATTATTTATAAGTTATTTTACAAGTTCCATGGTAATTGGGTATGTGGTAACCATCCTCGGTCTTATTCCGAGTCAAGGACCGAACCAAAAACCGAACTAAACCGAGTTCATTCGCTTAAAACACACAAGTGTGTTTTTAGCCACCAAAACTCATATTTTTCTTCAAGATTATATTTTAAATCAATTTTAGTTAATTTCTAAACATACTTGGCATGTCGGTAACCAACTTGATCTTATAACAAGTTCGAACCGATAAGGTCGTATACTCGCTTAACGAACGTTAAGGTTCTTCACAATAGAACTACATACTTGGTTAAGTCTATTTTGATTTTATTGAGCTATCTCATAACATTTATTATTTTGGGAAGTTAACTATGAGCTTGGTCAATTATCAAGTCTCGAACTGACAAACCCGAACACTCGTTTAAACCTCGTTTTGGTATTCTTATAACCAAAGGTTTTGCAATATCGCATTTTAACCCACATTATTACTTAACATAGGTTGAGTAAAAAAAGAAAAAAACTAATGAATAGAATACCGAGACCCGGTTTCGAGTAAACTTATTTTACAAAACTCGTTTCTTTAATTTCTCAAATATTTACATTTTAAATCCTAAACTTTATTTATTTACTTTATTTGTCATGTATTTTATTTTAAACCCTTCCAAGACTACCTACTAACACAAGACCCGTTTAATATAGGTCTTGCTCGTTAAACCCATCTCTCCAATTATTCACGACACTATCTTTCAAGTTACTTGTTAATGTGAGTACTTTTTCATCCCCCGTTTTCCATCTTTCGTTTTGGGGGTGGCATTGCATACTTATTCAAATTCAAATGATTTATACTTGAGTCTTAAACCACAACACGTATTGTATATGTTTACTTAAATAAATGCTCGACTTGGTGTTATATGCTTTACATGATTATGTGCAAAATTCTTGAATGCTAAGACGGGTAGCCTCTTGAATGCTAAGGCGGGTAGCCTCATCAAAGTATGATCATACGTTAATTCCGAGTATATATGGTATCCCCATATAGAAAGGTGTCGTCAATGTATTCTTATTGACGATTTCATTATTGTCGTCAATGTATTCTTATTGACGGTTTTATTATCTAAATTGTTGTTATTATTTATTGTTTTCATATACTAGTTGTGGATTTCATACTATATACTTATTGTCCAAAACTATGAAAATTGCTCACCAACCTTCGTGTTGACAAACTCTAATTTATGCAATGTTACAGGTTTGATGTTAGCTTGATTGGATTACTTGAAGAAACTTATTATCTTGGCTTTAGGATATTAGAAAATAAAAGAACAAGTTATTTGTTTATCTATCTATTTGGCATTTTGTATGAACAATTGTTATGTTATTTATGATGATATGGATTTAAATGAGTTGTTTAAATATTGTAACTTTATAGTGTCATTGTGCAATGAGCAATCATGTCGCGCCTCGATGTTTCCGCCTTCATTGGTCGGGGTGTCACATCGGTGGCGGCTGGGGATGTGGAGATGGGTGGTGACAATGGTGGTGGGTTTGATGGATGAGAGAGAGAGAGAGAGAGAGAGAGAGAAAGAGAGTGTGTTTTTTTTATCTTTTATGGTTATATGCATAAGTGTGTTTTTGTTCTTAGTGTTCTTAGTGTTCTTGGTGTTTTTTGATGTTGTGTTCTAAATATGGATTAATATTTGGTGTTGTGTTTTCAAACACACTGTAATATAGATTACGATGTGTTTTCGGTGTTGTAATTAAATTTTGTTTTCATATAATATAACACACTGGACGAGTATGCCCTTAGAGTGTTATAAAACAAGAATTAAAAAAAAACACATCGCCTAAAAAACACACTTTTCATCTGGACCATCAGATCATCAAATCTAACGCACCAGATTACTTCTTACACTTTTTAGATACAGTCCACTTCTTATTATAACTCCACCCTATATATATATTTGATTTAGTCCGTGTAATACACGGATTCTAAAACTAGTATATATGTATATATATATATATATATATATATAGGATCAGGTTATAATAGGAAGTATAGTTTTTGTAGGAAGGATAAGAAGTAATCTTGTCCATTCATTTTGAATATGGAGGGTTGGGATTAGTTTAGGGGGAAATCAAGTGTGAACACAAGGTAAAGGGCATAAAAGGAATAACACATTTGTTGACTTTCTCTCTCCTCATGCAAGACACATGCCAAATTCCCCCATCATTTTAAAACGTTCATAACTTTTTTTTACGACGTTTTTATTGAAAAACAAATTCACCATAATAACGAGTGTCTTTTTATCTTTCATATGAGTACCGTATTGTAATATAAAATTTTAAAAAAATTAATGGGTTTTTTACAAATTGTGTTTTACCAAATTGTGTTATACAATAGTATTTTTCATTGTGTTTTTTCCATTGTATTTTTTACATTGTGTCATACAATTGTGTTTTTTATTGTGTTTTTTTCATTGTGTTTTTTTTTTTCATTGTGTTTTTTTCCATTATGTTTTTTATATTGTGTTTTTCATAGTGTTTTCCATTGTGTTTTTCGGGACTTTTCCGACGAGGTGGTAGCGGTGGGTGACGGTTGTGGTGGCGGTGGGCGGTGGAGTTGTGGTGGTTGTAGAGAGTAAATATGTAATTGAGTTTTATGTAAGTGGGTTTTTGAAATTAATGTAAGTGGGTTTTGATATTTAAGTGTTAAACTAAAATACTCTCCTTCTTAACCTTCTTAGGAAAATCAAACTTCTTATTTGAACCTAACCCATATATATATATATATATATATATATATATATATATATATTAAAACTATAAAATAATTATTGTAGTTGAAAAAGAAACGTGTTAAACTTTATACTAGAGAGCGTCCATGTGATCTCTTGGAAAGGAGAATAAAAAATATTCCCTTTTTATTCGTTTATTAAGTCTTAAGAAAAAAAAAGATATAGTCGTAATTATACATATTTTTATGTTTGTAAACTATTTGATCTAATACAGTTTATATAAATTCCTTTATAAGTATATATATAAAAGATAATATTCCCATTTTATTCAAAGAAATATTGGTTTTAAATAATTCTAACTATTTCCTATTAGCAAATAACAGTATTAACTTTAAACTTGGCTGGTGGAGGTCTCAACTAAAGGGGTATTTGTTTTTAACGGACCGTGACTAACGGATGTTAACTTCGTTAGTGATTTGCTGACGTGGACCTTCTTTTCCAGCCGCATCATGCTGGAAACCTGCAACTCGCCTTCAGTCTCTCTAATATCGTCACATCGTCTCGCTTCTTCTTCAAAACACATCGGAATTTAGAAAATGAAGCAGATTTCAACGTCTTTCATGGCCAACCCAATCCCTAGATAGCAAACCTGATCTTATTTTCAAAAATTCAAAATCAATGTTACACGATTTACAAAATAAACATAGGGCTTTTGTTAAGGGGATCAAAACGAGTCGAATGATGTGTCAATTACCTCGGATGGTGCACGATTGACGAGGGTGGTGGACTTCGCCGGAGACAACGACAGCGGCACGTCAGTTAGGTTTCGAGTGAGGGGAAAGAGAGAGAAAGACGGTATAACGATATTAGGAAGAATGGAGGCGAGTTGCAGATTTCCGGCGTGATGCGGCCAGAGAAGAAGGTCCACATCAGCAAATCACTAACGAAGTCAACATCCGTTAATCGCGGTCCGTTAAAAACAAATACCACTTTAATTGGGACGCCACCAACCAAGTTTAAAGTTATGACTGTTATTTACCAACAGAACATAGCTAGAATTATCATATCATCATCATCATCGTACTCAGTATATCCCACCAATAGCAATGCTATGGTAGGGTCTGAGGAGGGTAAGATGTAGACAGCCTTACCTCTATCCCATAGAGATAGAGAGGCTGCTTCCGGTGAGACCCCCGGCTCGATAGTAGTTTTGAATCAAGCCTTGGACATAAGACACATAACACTCAATCAACGGGACACCGGCTGATTGGTGCATGTGCCCTTGTCTTTCGGCTATCAACGCCACCACATGATGCCTGATTAACCTTCCGCCACTTTTAACGTTATTTTCACGTGATTAGTAAAATAACGTCAAAATTAGTGCAATTTTACTTTTGCCCACCCAAGGGTTCACACATATATACATCATATGTGCGCACCGCAAGCAGGGCGTATAGCTAGAATTATTTAAAACCAATATTCCTTATTCAAAAGGGTTGTGCTTATTTGGTTTGTGACAATGAAATGAAAAAATAATGGTGGGGAGGAGAAAATATAATTAAATAGACAAAGAAATAAATGAATCATTGCAATTAACATTAAGAAAAACAAAAGTAGAAATTTATAAGTTTGAAATCAATCCCTAAATAATTAATCTCAATCAACACTAATATAATATAAGGGGTGTGTTAACGTATAAAAATTGTTTAATGTACATTAGGTACACGAAATACGTTCAAGGTTAAAAGCCAAAAACGTTCAAGCCAAATTCCCAACCCTAAAACGTTCAAGGTTAAACCTTCAAACGTTCAGGATTAAAACCTAAAATGTTTAGGCTAAACACCTAAAACGTTCAGACTTAAATCCTGATACATTCAGGGTTAAAACCCATCCTCAAAGTAAAAAATTGATCGATTGAAGCTTCATATTGATTATTAATTGAATCAATTTCAAGATTAATTGATCAACTAGGTTCAACAATTTCAATTTCAATTCTTATCAAAAAGCTAAACAAATATGTGAATAAAAGGGAGCAACGTTATGCGTTTTTCCAATGAGTTCGTTGTCGTTGCCGATGATAGTGACATAGAGTGTTAATGGCGCCGGCGAGTGGTACAGGTGGAAATGGATTAAGGGAAATCGTTTTTCCGGTGACAGTGGAGAAGATTGTTGGGCAGAGGAGGTGATTTAGGGTTTATTAAAATCAAGGGTGAAGGAAGTCGCGTACCTATTATACGATATAAGATTAATGTATCGGATACTTTATATATATATATGTGTGTGTGTGAAACGCTAATTAAGCCCAACGTTTTTAAATCTAAAAGTTTAAGATCATGTTTAAGGAATTAGGCCCAAACATTCACTTCTTTAACTCAAGCTATGCTTGGAATTCTTTATTTGCAACTCCTTTTAACTTATATAGTTGTTTATGATAAGTTACTTCCTACTAATTTATCAAAAACTTATTTTTTCTACTTTAAAAACCTAAAAAAGTCACATTACTCAAACACCTTTTTAACTTATAAAAGTTAATAAGTTATAAGGAGGTAAAAATAAGGAATCCCAAACACCCCCTTAAGCTCAATTTAAGTTTTGAGTCGTAATAATAATAATAATAATAATAATAATAATAATAATAATAATAATAATAATAAAGTGCCAAAGTAGCGGAATTGCAATTGGGAGTTGGCACAACTGCACAAGCCGTGAACAACCCCTGCCACCTCTTTTGATTTCCGATTGTTACTACGATGACGCCTTGCATTCAATCCCCTTTGTTTCTTTCTTCTAGGCAAAGATTTTGCCGCCTTGGTCTTCTGTTTTCCGATTGCTTGAGTGCCTGACTTATATTCAACGGTTCAAAATTACATAGGAAAGCATGTCTAAATGATGTTATGGCTAGATTTCAAAAAAAGAAAAAGAAAACATTCAGAAAACAACTTTAAATAGGACAACTATATTTAAATAATCCCAACTATGGACAATTGACAAATAATAGTCTCAATTAATGAGTCTTTTAACATATTTGTTCCCAACAATCTGCGACTAAGAGAAGCTTAACTCCATTAGTCCACGATCGCCGAAAAACTCTTTTTTTGGCTAGAACACTCAACCTTTTCCTTTCAAACCTCTTTGTAACCTTAAACTAGACCTTTAGGAACCTTTTTTCTAGTAAAAACCTCAATTATTAATGTTGCCGTAACTTTGGATTAAAAAAGTGTGTCTGAGGCAAGCTGAGGCGAGAGACGACCTGAGGCGATACCCTCATCATCTTTCCCTACTCAAGGCGACCAATGTTCAAAATGTGAGAGTGAGGCGTGCTTTTTAGGTAAAATGCGGCCTAAGGCAAAGGTGAGGTGAGCGCCTTTCATACACAGACGGTTTTTATGAATCGAAAATGTTAGTACAACATGTTTTTTAGGGTTTACACGCATGTAATTTATATATTAAATCATATATAATGCTTATTAATAGTTAAATTTAAGGTTGTGATTAACCTATGATATTTATTAAAAAGAATTATATAAAAAACTTGCACCTTAAGTACGAAAAGTGTTCGTTTTTGCGCATGCGCTTCATTTTTAGACCTTTTCGCTGTTGTTCGTCTCTTGCCTTTAAAACCAAGGCCATAACCCTATAACCGCCCTTGGAGTCAGCGGCGGTAGAAAAACAGGGTTGCACCAGCTCTGTGATGGTGATGGACGACAGTTTGAGGCAAATTCGACAAACAACCAACCACTTACACATCGAATTAGGGCTCCAATTATGGGGATGAACAACTATTCGTTGGTTTGATCGGTTGAGAATCAGGCAAATCCCTAACACGCAAAAGGTTTTCAACGACGATGGTGGTGATGGCGGTGGTAATGGTGAAGGTGGTGGATATTACTAGTAGTGGTGGTGACACGAACAACTGTGGTGGTGGCTAGCGGTGGTATTAAGTGGTAGTGATGGTGGTGGTGTTCAGGTTAAGTTTTCTGGCGATAAAAGGTTGAGTTTTTCGGCAAAAAAAATTTTCCTGCTACCACAGACTAATGGAGTTAAGCTTCTGTTAGTTGCGGCTCGCTAGGAACAAATATGTTAAAAAATAGGACCGTCGGCAATAAACCCGTTAGTTGAGACTGTTATTTGCTAATAGCTCATAATTAAGATTATTTGAATTCAAAATTTCCTTTAGATATAATGTGTTTTCAAGTTGCATTCGTAACAACATTTCATGTACTGATTTTTTATTATAGAAAATTTAGTTTGACTATCCTTTTTTTTTATATAACTTGACCCAATCTGATCATAGCCGAGCTGAGAAACATTGTTATATTGCAATAGTTGTTCGACCTAAAAAATTTTCGACCCTCATGAAAAAATTTCTAAGTTCGCCATTTAACTAGAGTTGTACAAAAAACCGGTTCGGAACCGGTTCATCGGAAACCAAACTGGACCGGTTCATATCTAAAACCGATTTTAGTCAAACCGGTTCCTAAACAGCCGGTTCGTATAGCGGTTCGGCCTTTTCACAATCAAACCCTTTTTTTAAACTGGTTTTAAACCGGTTCTAAACTGAACCGAACCGGTTTGGATCAGCTTGACAAGTTCTAACCCAAACCAATTAGGTTTTGACCATGCAAAATCCAAACCGGTTTGGTTTTGGAAAAAAACCGGTTTTATACACCTCTACATTGAACGTCTGAACTTACAATTATTATTGGGTTAAAGCTAGTTTCCAAATACTTGGTTTGAATTAGGGGTGTGCATGGGTCGGTTTAGGGCGGTTTTGAGCCAAACCCATAACCATAACCGATATGTCGGTTAATGGATAACCATAACCGACCCGTTATAGCGGTTTTGGTTAATCGGTTTTGCAGGTTATAATGAGTCGGTTATGGGTCGGTTAACCGTAACCAAAACAATGTAATTGGCCTAAAAGTTTGGTACCAATTATTACAAAAAAACGGCATGCCATAATATTACAAAGTATATAATCCATAATATTAATAACAAATATTCAAAATAAGAATCTACCTATCTAATAAAACAATGGATTTTTTAAACAACTTCCACTTTTTTGGTTTAACCAGCTTTCTTCAAAATGCCACATGGCATTTTCTAATATTTTGAAAATTTAAATTATTCTATACCAATATTATACCAAATATACCAAATATTATACCTAATTATACCAATTCAAATGTCGTTCTAAAAAAAATTATACCAATTCAACTTCAGTATTCAAATTTCATCAGTAGCGCTAACGGTCATTTTCTCCAGACCTTCGTATTGGCATCTTCTAACCCTAGCAATCACCTAAACAGGTAACTATCAAACCTTTGTAATCCAGTTCATTCAATCATCTCATCTAAACAGATTCAATATGGCTCGCATTTTCAATTGGATTCAATCGCAGATCTTCACATCACAGGTTCAACCAGGTTCTATCGATCAGTCTTTCAATTCTACTCACATGTTTAATTAATCAATATTCTCCAATCAGATTACATATATAATTCTCCAATCAGATTACATATATAATAACTATGTAATATGTAATATGATACATATTTTATTGTAAACTTTGGTGTTTCAATTGAAACCCTAATTCTATAAAAGAACAATATATTAAAGAAGCATAGGTTATTGGAGTTATATCAATTCAATATCAGAGAACAATCTATGTTTGTCAATATATATTAAAATTACTTTTTGATTAAAAGGTGCTCTATTTTATGTTTATGCACCCCTAATATATATTAAGACATTAGGCAGAGACTATTAATTCGGAACATAACACCCTCGATATGGACAACAAACAAATAAGTCAATCAGGTTTTATTTTATTTTATTTTATTATTACTGGCTTTTTAACTAAGACTTATGGAGTTTTTTTGTAGTTAAGGAGATGATGTCCTTCAATGTTTATATAGGTATATCACCAATCAGAATTTGGCCTCTACACAACAAATAGCACAATGAATATTGACCAAAAATTGTAAGTTTAGTTTTTTTTGTTATATATTTTTTTTCATATCGGCCATGTTAGAATCACTATCATATTAATTTTTTCAACTTTAGATATCTGTAAGGAAAACCGACGGCTAAGAAAAATCATTCGTGATAACAAAAAGAAGAACCCGGGCTATATAACTTCAAACCTCAGACATATAGTTAATTGTAAGTAATTTTTTGTTTTTATTCATTATTCATATTTAAAATACATCTCATATTTCTAATAATTTTTTTATTTTAGCCATAGCTTTTGATAGAATGTATTGTAAAGAGAGAAGAAAGTTCCGAAAACAACGTTTGAATAGCAAAGAAAACGCGACTATATTGCTGGTAACTATTTATTAATATAACTTGTTTGGTATTATCTCTTTTGCTTTTTATTAATCACCATTTATTATCTTTGCTTTCAGGTCACCAAAGTGTTAACAAACGTCAAATACCATCCGTTACTAATTTCTTTCCTTCTTATGATAAAGAAAATGTCAATCCTCAAACACCAACGTCATATCAAACACACATTGGAAATGCTTTCAATTTTTCATCTCCATTGTATGACATCACAAATCGTGGTAACTTTATTGATAAATTCTTCTTTTTTATTTTTTATATTTCCATCGATATATATTAAAGATACTAACTACGTTAACAAAATTGTAGCTATGTATCAAACCTGGAGTACAACACCCACACCAACTTTGAAATCAGTTTCATTGTTGTCTAATGTCCTATGCTCATCAAACGCATCTATATGTAAGTATTTGCGCTAATACTTTTTAGTCCGGTTTTGAATCGATCTTAATAGATGTTTTGTTCAATATCTAACTTTTTTTGTTTTTTTTAATTTTCAGATCCTAAAAATGTAGACGTGTGTCACATATCAGCCGCTACTAATCTCATATCTTCTTATGATCAAGAAAATGTCAACCCTCAAACACCTACACCATATCAAGCATCTATATAGGAACATATATTATTAAACGATTAAAGATTAATATATGTTCCGATATTAATGTTATTTTATTTAATCTTCTACAGTAACCGGGAAATTAATGTAACCCTTTTTGGTGATTATGCAAAACAAATGGACGCATTTATCACCAAACACCCTGATGCTTATAACGTTGTTATCGTATTGCAGTTTGGCAAGTTTTCTTTATATGGTCGTAAGTATCTATATTATTATATTTTATGACAAATTTATTTTAATTTTAATTCAATATTTATATTGTTATTTATTTAGGTGAACCATTGGTCTCCAACAACTACTACGTGTCTAACTCTTTAACGATGAAGACATTCCTGCCATTAATGTTTTTAAACAGAGGTTTAACTTCATACTTTTTTTTATATATATTGTCTATTTGTCTTGCAATACTGTTTATTTGATCTTAATTTTATTTTTAATATCATTATTTAAAAGCAGCATTGAAAATGGAGGTGTCTTTCCTCCTCAAGTCAAAGGTTAATTTCATTATCATCCGACTGCATGGTGAATAAGGATTTCCTAGAGTGAATACCATTTAACTTAATAGTAGAGATGGAAATTGATAAGGTTATTATTATTTCCATTTTTACCACACGCACATATATATCACATTTTTAACATAGCGTAATTAGATTTTAATACTAATGATTGAAACAAATAAAATCGGTCATTATCCTTACAACCATTGTGTACATTCCACCCTTTCAGGAGTGGCATTATTTTGCGTGTGGGAGGTGTTCGAAATCATTAAAGCCGAAATCAGCTGAGTCTAATGATGACAATCTTTACGAGAGTTTGAATGAAAGCTGTAAAGGCATGAGCTTATTGCCAATTTCCAGGTAATTTACATATAATTTCTGTTTTCTAGTTTATAATAATTTTGTTCTATTTTTGTTTTATTTAACTTTATAACTTAATTTGTACAGGTTTAGAATTCATATTCGAGTTCTAGACACAACCGGTACCGTTTCATTAACATTATGGGACAATGAGGCTTTCAAGATATTAAATGTCACTGCAGAAAGCTTAGTGGAGGAAACCAAGGGTGTAAGTATATACTTATCAACATTTTCTTAATTAATAATCGAATATCTATTATTAAGTATATACTTATCAACATTTTCTTAATTAATAATCGAATATCTATTATTATTATTATTAACATCTATTTTTTTAATTTTCCTTTTGCAGAGTTTTAACATACCAACGATCTTTAACACATTGCTTCAAAGAAAATATGCATTTAAATTAATATAAAGAAATACAATATTATGAGAAAGTCAATGAATTTTAATATTGCCAAGCTTTCTGAAGATTCATTCATAGTGAATTGTTTAGAAAAAAAGTCTAACACCGACGTGGTATTTCAATTTATCTTAAATTTATATTTATATTTATATTTTATTTTATTTGAATTATAGTTTTATATTTTTTTTGTTTATTACTTGAAAGGTTGAGATTTCAGAACAAAACCTGTTTACCAGTGGAGATTGTCGATCCGAAGACACTGTCAATAACAAGGTAAATTTTGAAACATTTTAACACTATTTTTAATATCTATGTAATCCAACAACCATAGCATCTTTATTATACATTTAAATTTCACTGGAACTTATATC